>NC_133654.1:168469424-168769424 GCF_009905375.1 Apium graveolens | reverse complement strand
AAAGAAAATGTAAATTTATTCAGAAAACCTTTTAAGGTGTATTGACAGATAATTGTGGAATAAAGTGACTTATGATTATTTTTGGGAATTCATCTCTGAGACTATAACTTGTGGTGTGTGTGTATATTATGGGGTCACGGTACAGAGTAGTTGATTGTTTAATAAGATTGGGTGTTATTAAGGGAAATGGAACTCGTGACAACCCAGATCCCCGACCCCGGATTTGGGGGTGTTACAAATTAGGTGAGATAAAACAGTGATAATCATTTGGTTAGTGGGAAACATGTTTGCCTTGACAACTGCATGTGCACAATTATTACTGCTTATTTCTCATGCCCACTAACTATTGTTTTGAATATTTACTGCGTGACATGTGTCTAATGTCGGTTTTTCTTCAATTATAACCGTTGTCAAATAGAGAGTATATATATGGGAGTTAAAAGATTTTACAATCTTTTACCTACTTTTCTAATTCTCTAATCACTCTTATTTTCTCTCTCTCTAATATTCTCTGAAGCTATTTTCTAACAGGCATTTTATCAAACACCTTCTATACACACATTTTCTCACTTGATTTTTCACAGAAATGGCACCAAAGGACATCATTTTTAATGGAGCCAAGTTCGTCCCCAACAACTATCTGGCCATACTTAGCAAGGACGAAGCTCCATCAGATCTTCACTTCATACAAGACTTTCTCTCTCGAAGTGAGATTGGGTATGCTTTGACCCAACAAGAAGCACTTTCAGGAACTCAAGTGCTGAAGTTTTGGAGGAGTGGTGTTTATGATGATGGTGGAAAAGATGGGTTCCCAAGCATCATATTTACAACAGGGGAAGATGAACACTTGGTTACATTGTCAACTGTCCGACAAGCTTTACATCTTCCAGAAAACTGTGTTTATAGTTCACAAGTTGGGGAACCAGCTCTTCAACAGATGATGGCAAACCTTGGTTATGAAAAATCTTTGTTCAAGCTGGGACAATTGAAGAGGCCCCACATCAGGAGGGAATGGAGTTTCTTTTTCGACTGCATCACCAAGGCCTTTGCCAACAAGTGCTCCAACTTTGATGCTATACCAATCTTGAGTCAACAAATTAAGTATGCTCTAATTCATCAAACTCATTTTGATTATGTCAATGCTGTGCTAGGTTTCATAGGTAATAGGATGACAGAAGATAGAAACACAATTTATTTTGCTAGATTCTGTTAGCTTATATACAGTTTCTGTTGTTCTGATGCACTTCAGAATTTTAGTGAGACAATTGAACCCTTTAAACTTGATAAAAGGGCTTTCACTGACTTATTATCTACTGATAATAAGAAGACTGTACTAAGACCCCTCCATATTCCTCAATCAGTTAAACAAGTCTTAGTAAACTCTGATCCAAACACCTATACTGCCATATATCCTGATGTACAACCATCCCAACCTCCATCAGCACCTACACAACCTACCACTTCTCAACCTCAACCACAGCCTACCATCTATTCATATTTCCAACCAGCACAATCCTCACAACCACAACCATCAGCACCTACAATCAGAACCTCATCTTCTAGGCCTAAAAGGACTATTTCTGTGCCTAAATATCCAATAAGGAGAAGGAGGAGGATCATTCTAAGGGATGAATCTGATGAAGATGAACAGGTACAGGTTCCCACATTAGAACCTGTAGAGCTAGAAGCTGAAAATGTAATTTTTCAGAAGGAGGTAGAAGCTGAAGGGTCTGAAATTCAGAAGAGGAAAAGATCTACAAATTCTGATGCAGATCATGTTTCTCCACCATCCAGGAGATCAAAGAAACAGAGAGCAGGAAAGCATTTGGCACAAACTCACTCTGAGGATACTCAAGAAGCTGAGGAAAGGGATCAGGAATCTCTGATCTCATCTGAACCAATTGTCATTGAAGCCCTTCCTCAAGCTAAAGACAATGTTCCTGACACAGTGATCACACCTCATGTCTCTCCTATTAAAGAAACAACAGTTGAAGATTCAGGATTAAGTCCTTAAAATTGACATCCACAGGCTGAACATTTCAACTGTGCTCTATCTGGAAGCTCCAACTGCAGCTCAACCATCTATTGTTACTTCTCCAATCATAAAGGCTGAGTTACCATCTACACCAATTATGGATCTGGAACCTGAAGATCAGAATTTAGATGAAGCTGCTACAGAATCTCCTTCAGTTACACAAACTCTGGTGTTATCAGAAGATAAGGAGATTCTTGCAAGTTCTGGAGAGTCAGCTCCAGTTAATGCTCCCATTTTTGGCAAGGAGGAACTGCTTACAAAGTTTGTTGAAAAAGAAGCTCCTGTTCCTTGGGAAGAAACTCACAGAGGAGTTGAGTGGACCAAGAAGTGGAATGAATCTGATTTCATTCCAAGCTCTAAAGTTCTGACAGAGCATATTGCAAAAGCTGATGGGTTGTTGACAAACTTTGATTTCAAGCACCAACTCAAAGTCACAGCTCTAGGTACTAAAAACCTTCAAGGTCAACACTCCATTACTCATGAAAAAGTTGACAAACTTCTGGAAAGAGCTAATAAGCTGGATATGGAGATCAAGCTAGACAAAAAGAGGTTTATCAAACCTATTCATGAGAAAGTTGAAGCTATTGAGAAGGTTCAAGAAAAGCAACAGGCCCAAATTATTGAGGTCCTGCAGAATCAAGCTTCTCAACAAGCTCAATTGAATGAAATTCAATCTTCAGTAGAACTTCTTCTCTCTCTCCTACTACCAAATGATGCCAAAAAGGGGGTGAAGGTAGTTAAGTCCAAATGCTCAACTAGTCAAATACTGAAGAAGAAGGATGATAAAGATGATGACCAGGGAAACTCTGATAAGAGTAGAGGTCAGAGTCAAGGTCAAGGAAAAGGTCAAGGAAAATCTTCACTGAAAGTAATTTCTAATATTAGAAAATCTTCTACACAGAAGAGGTCAAGTTCTGATGTTGTGCATGCTAAAAGTCTGATGTCAAGTTCTGATATCATGATTCAGTCAGGATCTAAAGACTCTCAGAAGTTTTTACAAACTCTGAAGCTAAAGGGAAAGCATATAACTGTCTACTACAAAGATCCTAAAATTCAGACACTTGATGAAGAGATTGCTAGAAGAATATTTCTCAAGCATAATCCTGGAATGGATTTAGAGACTTTAAAGGAGGAAGAAGTTAGATTTGCAGCTGAGAAGACAAATCTAAAGTCTAAAGCTTCTGATGCAAAGAAACCTCCAAGGCCTAAGGTAAAAGGCATTGTGATCGAGGAAAGGTCAAATTCTGAGGCTTCAAAGCCCAAGGAAAGATCACAAGTTGATCCTAAGGATAAAGGGAAAGGAAAGATTGATGAACCAACAAAGCCACAGGAGATGAAGATTCCTCAAATCCTGATGAAACCTGTATGCAAACTGGTTCAAGTATTTGATGATGCTGCTGTAGTAGATGAAACTGTTCAAACTCTGAAGAAAAGGAAGATGACTGAAGAATCTAAGAAAACCTGTAACACATCTCAAGTTGTTCAGAATGAAGAACATCATGTTATAGAAGAATTAACAAATTATGATCAAGTCATCAAGACATCAACCTCTGACAGTGATCAAGTTGATTTGAACAAATTGACAGTTACTGATAAGAGAAAACTCCTATAGAAGAATGTTAATCCATCAGATCCTAAGAAAAGCCAGCTGCTATATGATTTCATGACTATTGGATTGAAAGCCAGAGAAGAAAGAGACAGAGCTGGATTAGGTTCTGAAGAAGCCAAGATCATGACAGGAGTTGAAGTACTTACAAGAGATCCATTTTTATTGACTAACAAACCTCTTGAAGAAGTTACACAGAAACAACTTGATAAGGTTATATCTGTTCAAGTGGTACTGGATGCTCATGATAAGCATAATGTCAAAGAAAATCTGATTCTATTTCTTGAAGATGGAAGAACATATCAAATGTTAGAATCAGATGTGCTGAACAAATCTCTGAAAGAACTTTAATTCTTTCATTATCTTTTGGAGATAAAGTCTGAGATTACCAGGAGATGGTCAAATTTCATCATAAAGACCATAAGAGATAAAGCAAAAATTTATGGATCAAGGGTTACAGAATTTGTTCCAAACATAGTTGAAGATGATGGAAGTGAAATTCCAATGAAGAAAAATTCTTCTAAGCTTGAAGTGATTCTTAAAGAGAAACGTCTGTGCTATAATGAAGACTCTTCTCATCCAAGGGTGATCGGACTTGGTGATGGTTTAGGAAGAAATAATATCTCAGCACTTAGGACTGCAATCTACCAGATTGGAAGTCAAGATGAAGAATTGAAGCAAGTCAAAGCTACACTAGCTCAAGTCCTGAGGAATGCAGAAGAAAAGCTGATATCAAACTTTGTCAAGAATCACTTTGGATTCAAATTGACTCAGTAAATTTGGTAAAATCTACAAGGACTGTAAGTTGTAGTTAGTTGTCTAATTAAACTCTCATTACATTTGTACTTAAATATTTTTGACATCATCAAATCTATTAACTTGTATATTTTGCATAATTTATAAGTTGGGGGAGATTGATAGATATATTTGAGATGTCATGTCTAATCTGTTGTGTTTAGTTTCAGAACTTAATATCAGGACTTACTGGAAATCAGAACTTATTGAAGTCAGAACTTATATCAGAACTTAAGGTCGTCAGGATTTATATCAGGACTTAAGTGCGGATACTTCAGATAAGGAAAACAGTTGATTTATATAAAAAGGATCGTGACTAAAACAATAGAAGATATGCATGAAGAGTTAGAAGAGTAAAAGACTTGTAGAAGATATCTGATTGATATATTTTAGGAGACAGAATAATATTCCATATCAATTTGAAGATATCTTGTAACTGTGTACTATATGAACACAACTTAGGGTTTACACTATATGTGTTATCATTATCGAGAACATTATACATTATAACCTAGCAGCTCTTAGTGATATTGTTCATCATTGAGAGAGAACAACTATTCTATTGTAACAGAGTCTATTATATTGAATATATTTGATTATTGTTACATACTTGTGTTGAAATCGATTTGATTATATAAACACTATATTCAACCCCCTTCTATAGCGTTGTGTGACCTAACACTATAGAAATCTTCAAGGACTTATCGATAGGTCATTGTTAAGCCTATCGAGGAGTCACTCGAGAAGTCCTAAAATGACTTATCGAGAAGTCAATTTTGACTTATCGAGAACTCAGTTCTCTATATACTTTTTGTTTCTGAAATTCTGCCTTGTGTTGATTATATATATTAAGGATGTAAATAAACAACTGAGCGGTTTACTTAGAATTTGAAGAATTCCAAGTTGAATTTGAATTGGAAAAATAAATATGCAGAGATTTTTGAAATATTTATAGTTTATATTTCAGTTAATTTCCAATTAAATCAAATTAATTTTGATTTACTGGAGATTAATCTGCTGCAAAACATTAGCTGAGTTCTTGCCTTAGGATGAAGAATTAAGTATTCCAATTTCACCTACAAGTCTGGTGAAAGTTGCTTCATCCAAAGGTTTAGTAAAAATGTCAGCCAATTATTTTTCCGTTGGTACAAAAATGAGCTCAGTGGTACCATTTGTAGCATGTTCTCTAATAAAATGGTACCTTATATCAATGTGCTTTGTCGTAGATTGGTTAACTGGATTAGCTAATATAGATATAGCACTAGTATTGTCACACATAATAGGAATTTTATGTAACACTAGGCTATAATCCATTAGCTTATTTCTAATCCAAAGCACTTGAGCACAACAACTTCCTACAGCTATGTATTCAGCTTCATCTATAGAAGTTGATACACAATTCTTTGTCCTAGAAATTGACAGCTTCCACCGATACTCTTTCTATCAACCCTGCATCCAGCAAAATCTGCATCTATGTAACAAATAGCGTCAAAACCAGTTCCCTTAGGATACCATAATCCCAAGTTTAGATTCCCCTTCAAGTATCTGAAAATCCTCTTTACAGCCATCAAATGTGATTCTTTTGGATTGGTTTGAAATCTTGCACATAGACATGTTGCAAATATGATGTCTGGTCTACTTGCGGTTAAGTAAAGCAATGATCCAATCATCCCTCTGTAGCTTGAGATATCTACACTTTTGCCCTTTTTATCTTCATCCAAATTTGTTGCTGTAGACATAGGTGTAGATGCAGGTGAACAATCAACCATACCAAAATTCTTCAATAGATCCTTGACATACTTAGTTTGGCTGATGAAGATACCATCACTTCTTTGACTGACTTGAAGTCCAAGAAAGTAACTTAGTTCCCCCATCATACTCATTACATATTCACTTTGCATAAGCTTGGAGAATCTTTGGCAAAGCTTTTCATTAGTAGAACCAAAGATGATATCATCCACATTGTTATTCCCAGTGGACTAACAATGAGATTTACAGAAGGGGGGTTGAATGTAAATCTCAAAACTTTTTCAAGTTTTGAGCAGTTTGTAAGACTAAGTGTTTGAGTGATCAAATGTGTGTGAATTGCTTCGAGCTGATGCAGACAGATATATATTCAAACACAAATGTAATGAACACAAAGAACTTAAAAACTTTTCTGGTGGATTTGTTGTTCCACCAGAGATGTGTTATTTCAGAAAATCTGTGATTCAAAACTAAATCACAATTGCTTCCTAGTACAAACTAGATGATTTTCTCTCTTGATATTTCTAAACAGCTCAGGGAAAATTCATATCTAATTACTAGCTACTACTTGGTTTATATAACACCAAGTTTACAAGTGAAGACAAAGATAAATTACAATAAGACAATAGTTCTCCACTTGTTTCTGTTCCATTTTTATCCAGTGTAATATGGAATTATCTGTTGACTTTCCATTTTGAACCAGACTAAAAACGGCTGCTTTTTCTGCTGTTCCTGAAATAGGCTACCACATCTCTGTCAATCTATGTGCCTCTGTAAGCTTTGTTAACTGTCACTATCAACTGCTATGAGACTGAGCATCCGTTGAAGCTTTCATCCGTTGATGGCTTTATCCGTTGATGCTCTAGCAGTGCATCCGTTGAAGCTTTCATCCGTTGATGGCTTTATCCGTTGATGCTCTAGCAGTTGAAGCTTTATCCGTTGAAGCACTTATCCGTTGATGGATATTATCCATTGAAGCGTTAGAGACATCCGTTGAAGCTTAGTTTCTTATCCATTGAAGGTCTTCAATATCCGTTGACACTTCTTCACTTATACAAAATTACAAGGCATGAAATATTTACAATTAACCCTCCTATTTGTACATCCATTAGTAGTCAACATGACTGATTATCTCCTAACAACATCTAAGAATTACAGCTTGAAACCAGAGAGTGAGATGTGCTACAATACCAAACTTATTGCTAAGTAAGGCTACTCCTTCAACGGATAGCCAAGATGGTCTTATCCGTTGAGGCTATAAACACTAGATTTCTACTTAAGTGTTTTGCTGAACTTATCATCAAACTAATACACATATTCCTAACAATCTCCCCCTATTTATGTCTACTAGAACTGTAGGCATAAATTTGGGTTTAGCTTGATGATAACAAAACACTTAACAAATATATAAACTGTAACAAAGCAGAAATTCAAAAGTGCTAAAAAAGTGTATATGCTGAGATGAAATTGAAGAAATACATTGTTTCCAAGGGTGCTCCTTTAGCCTGAGCAAATTACTTTCTTTTCCTTTGATCCTTGGTTTTCTTTCCTAGCCTCCTGTCATTCTCCTCTATTTGAAGTTGAAGTTGTCTGTAGAATTCAGCTTCATCTTCTTCATTGATATCTAACTTAGATTGCATATCCTTGAGAGTTTCATTACTGGCAATCTTTAGCTGATCTTCAATTCTGAAAAATCTTCTGACTCCTTTGTTGTCTCTGAACTCCATCAACCAATGAGGTGATTTGTGAATTGTAATACCTCTCTCTTGAATGAGTAAAGTTTTAGGCAAGGCATTGGGCTCCCTCCAAGTTTTCCTTATGTTGGCAATCTTGTTGAGAATCTCAGTCCTGGCAGTTCTGGTAAAGCCATAATCCTTATGTATGGCTGAGTAGACTCTAATCAAGGTAGAGTAGCCTTCATTCAGAATTCTGTGAAGAGGCCATGTTCTTTCCCCAGCTCCTTTGTATTTGAACACTAGTCTTTCTGGTAGCTGTCTGTAGGCAGCTATTCCCCTTACATCCTCCAGCTCATCCAGATAGAGTTCAATGTCTGAAAATTCTTTTATGTCACAGATGTGAACATAATCATCTTTAGAGGTTTGAGGTTTAGGCTTAGGCTTCTGTGTGAATTTGATTGAGGCATTAGAGGGTGTTGATTTGATTCTTCTTTTCTGCTTCTTTGATGGTGGAGAAGAGGTTAGGAAGGTGGGCAATTTGATGGTGTCCCAATCAATTGGTTCCTCCTTGGGAATGATTGTTTCACCATGAATGTTCATGAAGGGGTCAGGTACAATGGGTTCAGGAATAGAGGGTAGTGGTTTGGATATTGATTGGGTTTCTTCAGTCTTATCTACCTTCTTTCTCTTTGCATTGACCTTCTTTCTTTTCCCTTTCTGCCATTCTTCCTTACTTCTTTCCTCCATCTCAGTACCAACCATGTCCCAATAGCTTCATCTTCACCTTTGTCTTCAATTTCTTTCTATTCTTCAGCCTGACTTGACTTTAGCTGTTTTTCAAGCTTTGCTTGTGCTCTTTTGTCAGCCTTTAGCTGTTTGGCTTCTTCCTTCAACCTTTTGGTTTCTTCCCTCTTGGCTATTGAGAATTTGGGATGTCCTTGCATCACACATATGCTCTTTCCCTCTCTGAAGATAATAGCCATGTTTCTCCTTACAGCCTCATCCATGGTCTCTTTGAGATATGCAATACTTCTTCCTAAAAGCTTGTCCTCATCAGCTTTTGGAAGAGGAAAATCCACCTCTTTTAGAGGATTCTTTGTAGAGTCCTTATTGGATCTGTTGTTGGGCTTGAGAACCATAGGTTACAGATCTTTGGAAGAAGTTTCTCCATCCTTATGCCTCCCTACTGGCTTGAGTTCCATAATAATTGATTCCACTTTTGTGCTATGCTTCACAGATTGTGATTGAGAAGTTGTAGAACCAAATATTAGTTGCATCTTTTCATCAATCTTCTTCCTTTGCTCTTTGACTTGCAATTCAGCTGCTGCTATCTGGATTAGATCGATTCCATCTAGCTTTCCTTTGACTTGAATTGGTGGAGAAGTTGTGATGACAGGAACTAGCACTTGAGAAATCTGAACTGTTGTAGATGGCTCTCCTTCCCCTTTCCCTTTATTCTCCCCCTTTTTGTTATCATCAAGGGTAGGGGTCAAGCCTTGTGCTTGTGCCAGCTGCATGAGTAGATTTGTTTGAGTTTGTTGATTCTGAAGAATGGTGACCATAGAGTCTTCAATGATTTGAACCCTATCTTCCAATCTGGTCAGCCTCTTGTCAGCATAAGATGCCTTCCTCAGTCTCCCCAACAAATCTTGCATAGTACCATAGGGTATAACTAAATCCAATTTCTCAGCATTGTAGGATTTCAGATCAGCAATGTCCAGCTTGAGCTCATCCACACTTAGATTTTGCTGGTAATGCTGCAACTGCAAGAGATGCAGAGATTCCAGATGAGCTTGAAGAATTGCCTTGGTACCAGCATCCTGAGTCTCCTGAATGGCCTGCTGAATTGTCATGACTTGTTTGACCAAAGTGACACCAAACTCTCTTGGTGTTGATGGTTTTGCCCATGCCCATACAGGAAGATTAGGAACAGAACTTGGGCCTGGTACTCCCCCTAAGTTCATGCTCTCATTCAAAGAATTAGAGTCATCATCATTAGAATTTACTCCAAATTCTTCAGATGGCTCACCAGCTTGAGAAAGCAGCCTGTTGACAGCAGCTTTGTCTCTGAGAAGAGATTCTGAAGTGTGTACAATATGTAGTGTCTTTTCTGCCTCCACATTGCCCTGTGCAGCCAATAATTGATAGTCTGAAACAGGGTGAGTAAAAGTGTCAGCATCCAAGGAAATGTTATCAATGACAGCTTTGTAATGTTGCTGAAATTGTCTTTCCTTATCTGCATCATCCACTTTCATTAACTCACTAGCAATGGCTGGATCCACCCTTATAGCTTCTGTACCTGCCTTTCTCTCAATTTCTCTCTTTTCTTGCATCAGGGGCTCCCCCTGGCTCACACACACCCTCACACCCTCACCTTCACCTTCTAAGGTGGCACTCCTCTCACTTACTTTTGCCATGCTAGAAGAAATAGCATGCATTTGGTGACTCTCAACCTCTCCTTTTGCCTGGGAGCAACCCAACCTCTCACTCAAAAAATCACTCCCTTCCCTCAAGCCTAAAAGTGATTGTACAGTTGTCATGTCCTCTACAGTTGGAGTTGTTTCTGTTAAGTGTGTAGAGGCCATCAACGGATAGGGAGTATCCGTTGAAGTAGAAACTGATGGTATCAACGGATAACTGCTGTTAAGCTTATCCGTTGAAGAACAACCACTTGTCAACGGATGAGAGATATCCGTTGAAGAAGGAAATGATGTAGAGATAGAAAGTGATATAATTGTTAAATCTGTGTGGATTGATTTTAAGTGTGGTGACACAGATTCTGCAACTACATCTGAAAGAATTGGCTGATGATCCAACAAATCATCTAAAAGATGATGATCACCAGGTTTTGAGTGGGGCTCCTCCCTGAGTTTTAATGAGGGAGAATCAGGAATTGATGTGAATATCATATCCACATCCAGAGAGGGTGTTGGAGAGTTTGAGGAATGGTGTGTTTCTATATTGAGAGAATGGGGTTGTGATTCCACATTTGCTGGAATCACATCAAGCTGAATTTGAGAAGGCACATATACTGGTGGATGTATCTGTGCTGTGTGTATCCCTTGTGTGGAAACTAGGGTTTTGGCCTTCTTATTCCTTGAAAAGGCTTGAATTGGTGAATGTGTAGCTTCAGTGTCCCTCCCTCTTTTGTTCTGTGTCCCTGGTTGGGGACTATTTTCAATAGTTACATCCTTTTGGGAGGATGCAACTAGGGATGTGCTGGACTCCTTTTGAACCACTACAGTCTTTTGAGAGACTGTGGCTTGGCTGGTTTGGGTACCACTCACCTCTCCCACCTTATCCTGGGGGGCTTTTTGATGTTCACCCCTCCCCTCACCACTCACACCCTGTTCACTCCCTTCAGGGTTTATGGTAGTTGTTACAACTGTTGTCTTTTGAGAAACAACAGAGGTAGGTTTCTTTGACTTGACTTTGGAAATTTTAGATTTGGTGGCTTTGGTAGGAGCCTGTTTGGATAATGACACAGGTTTCATAGCCACACTAAAAGGCAAAGAAACATTGGGGTTGGAAATAGTAGGAGTTATAGAAACATTTACCTCACTTACATGTGGTGCATTCATGATTGGCAAGTATACCAATGGCACCTGGCTGTTGAGGTTCATTCTCAAAAGGTCTGCAAGGACCCTTTTCTCTTGTGCCCAGCATTTGAGTTTATTATTCTCATTGGATATAACCAAACCTTCAGCAACATGGTTAGCCAATAACATAAAGAATCTAGCAAAGTAGATGTTATGTGGTCTATTAGCTTTGTTGCCTAATCTGGAACCTAATTCTAGCATAACACAGTTGCTAAAATTAAAGTACCTATCAGAAACTAGCATATAGAGCATATTAACAAGAGATGAAGTGATAGCATCAAAATTGCTAATCTTCCCAGAGAAAACCTTAATAAAGGCATCTCCAAGAAAACTCCATTCTTTCCTAAGGCCTTTCCTTCTAATACTACCTAAACTAGCAGAATCAAAAGCATAGCCTATGGAATCTAGCATTGCAGAGACATCTTTATCAGTATGTGGTGTCATGGCATTATTCTCAGGCAACTTAAAGCAAGATTGTATATCATCACAATTAATGCAATAGTCCTTACCTTTGAGAGAGAAGGCAATAGTCATATCTGTGGAGTTGAACTCTGCAGTTGTCCAAATCTCCTCAATCACTTCACAGTAGATGGTTGGGGCTTCCAGCATTGCATAGCTCAGTTTGCAGTTCTTGATGAAGTCCATCATCTTGTGATAATCAGAATGGGCTTCATTCTTTTCAACCAAGACTATGAAATTATTCTTTTCATAAACAAATCCTGTTTGAGACATAATTTTGACTACTGGTGCCATTGTTGTGAGTAGAGGTTCCAGAGAAAAACTTGAGAATTGAGAGAGAAAGAGAATGATAATTGCAAGAAAGCGTAAAGTGAAAATAAGAATTCAATTGGGCTTTTATACTTTCTTGAATTAAAACACAAATAAAATAATTAAATGATACTTTTAAGTAAGTGATAGCCGTTCAGGAATAAATGAAACTGTAGAAATTCTGAAAAACTACCGTAAATACAAATACATACAACACTGTATATCTGTATCAACGGTTGAGTAAAAGAATCAACGGCTGTGACTCACTGACGTGACACATCAACGGATAAGGTAAATAGTTATCCGTTGATGAACAACACTATTTTATCCGTTGAAGGATAAAATTACCAGAAATGTATTTGTCTTTCAATGGATAATGAATATCCGTTGATAGAACAATTTTGCCTTTCAACGGATAGGGAATATCCGTTGATAGGATAAGTCTTGATTAAAGCCAACTTTGTTCTTGCAGCAAATTCATTTCAGGCTACAAGACATATTACATAGATGACAAGATTATGAATAGTTAAGCATACCTAACTCACTTACTAATCTTGTGAATGTTGATTCATCAAGTGGCTTGGTAAATATGTCTGCAATCTGCTTTTCACTTGGAACAAAATGAAGTTCCACTGTACCTTTCATCACATGTTCCCTAATGAAGTGGTACTTGATATCAATGTGCTTGGTTCTTGAGTGCTGCACTGGATTTTCAGTAATGGCAATGGCACTTGTGTTGTCACAAAATATTGGAATTTTGTCAACAGTTATACCATAGTCAAATAACTGGTTCCTCATCCACAGTATTTGTGCACAGCAACTACCAGCTACAATGTATTCAGCTTCAGCTGTTGATGTGGAAACAAAATTCTGCTTCTTGCTGAACCATGATACAAGCTTGTTTCCTAGAAATTGACAGGTGTCTGTTGTGCTTTTCCTGTCTATTTTGCAACCTGCATAATCTGCATCTGAGTAGCCAATTAGATCAAAACCAGACTCTCTAGGGTACCAAATTCCTAGATTTGGAGTCCCCTTGAGATATCTGAAAATTCTTTTAATAGCCACTAAGTGAGATTCTTTAGGGTCAGCTTGAAATCTAGCACAGAGACATGTAGAAAACATAATATCAGGTCTACTGGCAGTTAAATATAAAAGTGAGCCAACCATGCCTCTATAACTTGTAATATCCACAGACTTTTCAGCCTTGTTTAATTCAAGCTTGGTGGCAGTGGCCATGGGAGTTTTTGCAGGTGAACAATCCATTAAGTCAAACTTCTTTAAAAGATCATAAATATATTTAGTTTGACTAATGAAAATTCCACCACTAACTTGTTTAACTTGTAAACCAAGAAAGTAAGTTAGCTCTCCCATCATGCTCATTTCATATTTACTTTGCATTAATTTAGCAAACTTTTTACAAAGTTTATCATCTGTGGATCCAAATATAATATCATCTACATAAATTTGTACAAGTATCTTAGAGCCATTAACATTTCTAAAGAAGAGAGTTTTGTCAACAGTACCTCTTGTGAAGTGATTATCTAGAAGGAACTTTGATAAAGTCTCATACCAGGCTCTAGGTGCTTGCTTTAGTCCATAGAGTGCTTTCAACAAATAATACACATGGTCTGGAAAATTTGGATCTTCAAAACCTGGAGGTTGGCTTACATAAACTTCTTCCTCCAATTCCCCATTTAGAAATGCACTCTTGACATCCATCTGATAGACTTTGAAATTGGCATTAGCTGCATAGGCTAGAAAGATTCTGATGGCTTCAAGTCTTGCAACTAGAGCAAATGTTTCATCAAAATCTATTCCCTCTTGTTGAGAATAGCCTTTGGCAACCAATCTGGCTTTATTCCTTATGACAATGCCATTTTCATATATCTTGTTTCTGGATACCCATTTTGTGTCAATAGAACTCTTGTTCTTTGGCTTGGGTACCAGCTTCCACACTTTGTTCCTCTCAAATTGGTTTAGCTCCTCTTGCATTGCTAAAATCCAATCTGGATCCAAAAGAGCTTCTTCCACTCGCTTAGGTTCCTCCTGTGATAGAAAGCTACTATACAGACATTCATCTTGAGTAGCCCTTCTAGTTTGTACTTTAGATGTAGCATCACCAATGATCAGTTCAAAAGGGTGATTCTTGGTCCATTTCCTTTGAGGTGGTAGATTAGCCCTTGATGAGGTTGCCTCAGTATTGTCATGATGTGAGATAGAATGTTGATTTGTTGAAACTCCCCCTGAGTTGCTGATCCTTTGAAAGGAATTGGGAGTTCTATCAACTGATGAGGTGAATTGATTATCCGTTGACAGACTGTGATCAACGGATGCTTCGTTATGAACTTCAACGGATGATGCACTTTGTCTTTCAACGGATGCTGCATTGCTTCTTTCAACGGAAGCTGAATTATGACTTTCAACGGATGCAGCATTCTGTGCATTATCCAAAGGCAGACTCTGGTTTCTTCTTGAGATGCCTTCTTCATGATTCTTATCTTCACTATCATCACAATATATCTCAATATTGTCAAATTTGAGTCCTTCATGATGTCCCTCATCTGTTAGTCCATCAATATTTTTATCATCAAACACAACATGTACAGATTCCATGACAATGTTGGTTCTTAGATTGTAGACCCTATATGATTTTCCAGCAGAATAACCAACAAATATTCCTTCATCAGCCTTTGCATCAAACTTTCCTTTGTGATCAGATTGATTCCTTAAGATGTAACATTTGCAACCAAAGACATGTAGAAAGTTTAAAGTTGGTTTTCTTCTCTTGAATAATTGATAGGGAGTCATGCATTTTGCTTGATTGATTAGAGAAATATTCTGAGTGTAACATGCACAGTTAACAGCCTCAGCCCAAAAATAAGTTGGGAGTTTTGACTCCTCAAGCATTGTCCTTGCAGCTTCAATTAGTGATCTGTTCTTCCTTTCCACCACACCATTTTGTTGTGGAGTTCTTGGAGCTGAGAACTCATGCATGATCCCATTTTCTTCACAGAACATCTTCATGGTTGAATTCTTGAACTCAGTTCCATTGTCACTCCTAATATTCCTTACTTTGAAATCAGGATGATTGTTGACTTGCTTGATATGATTGATGATGATTTCACTAGCTTCATCCTTTGATCCAAGAAAATAAACCCATAAAACTTTGAGAAATCATCTACAATCACTAGGCAGTATCTTTTCCTTGAAATTGACAATACATTGACTGGTCCAAAAAGATCCATGTGTAGAAGTTGTAGTGGTTCATCAATTGCAGATTCAAGCTTCTTACTGAATGATACTTTCTTTTGCTTTCCTTTCTGACAAGCATCACACAGTCCATCCCTTGTGAATTCCACTAGAGGCATTCCTCTAACTAAGTCCTTTTTGACTAGATCATTCATTGTCTTGAAATTCAAATGGGACAGCTTCTTGTGCATAGCCAACTTTCAACTGGACTTGCTTTGCTGAGAAGACAAGTAATGGATTCTGCATCTGTAGAGTTGAAATCAGCTAAGTACATATTCCCTTTTCTAACTCCAGTTAGAACCACTTTATTGTCCTTTTTACTTGTGACAATACAGGCTTCAGAATTGAAGGAAATAGTATTCCCTCTGTCACATAGTTGACTGATGCTCAATAAATTGTGTTTGAGACCATCAACCAATGCAACTTCATCAATGATGACATTTTCTTTTGAAATCAAGCCATATCCCATAGTGAATCCTTTGCTGTCATCTCCAAAGGTTATGCTAGGACCAGCTCTCTCCTTAAACTCTGTGAGCAGGGTGAAATCTCCTGTCATGTGTCTTGAACAACCACTGTCCAAGTACCATAGATTCCTTCTTTGTCCCTGCACACAACAAAATCAATCAAGTTGATTTTGGTACCCAAGTGTCCTTGGGTCCAGCCTTGTTAGTCTTTTTCCTAGACTTCATTCCTCCTGCATCTTTTGACTTAGGTAACTTTGGGTCAACCTTGGTCTCAGATGTGGTTGGTTGAAGTGTAGGGTTAGTCACAGAATCATTTAACACATTTGATTGAATTTGATAAGGCATAGGTTGTGCAAACATGTTATTCCATATAGGCATATTGTATGGCATTTGAGGCATACTAAATGCAGTAAAGTAAGGATTGTTAATGTATGGCATGTTTGCAAGATGTGCATGGGGATTCTGGTGAGACATAACAGGCATAGCATGCAGAGGTGACATAGACATGTTAGGCATGGAGGGATTTGAAGGCATGGGAGCATTTTTAACAGATTTGCAATTATCAGATAGGTGATTAACACTTTTACAATGTACACAACTTTTTCTAGGAGCATACCTATCAGGTGTGTAATTGTTATGTTTATTAATCCCTACCTTCCCATTTCTTTTAGATTTTCTTTTAGTTTCCTTCTTATCCTCAACCAACTTAAGCCTATCTTTCAACTGATCTAAAGTCATGTGTCCTATATTCAACTTACTGACATCTCTGGATGTGCTAGCTCCTTCTTTGACAAAGTTCTTGAGAGTTGAATCATTCTTTTTATTTTTAAAAGAACTTGCCTGTTTTAATTGATGAGCCTTCAACGAATGCTCCTTTTCTTCCTTCAACGGATAACTTTCATCATCCGTTGATTCCACATCCGTTGACAATCTATCAATTAATTCTAACTTCTTTTTGTTTTTCTTCCAGGCATCCTCACAGAATGATTCAATTCCCTGAACCTTGGCAATTTGAATACCAACATCCCTAGATGTTTTCCAGGCCTTGATTACCTCTTGCTCACTTTCTAACTGTTTAGAAAGAATTTCTACTTTCTTAACAGCTTCTTCTAGTTCACTCTCAACAGTCAAGCATTTAAGTTTAATCTTTTCAAGCTCAATTACCTGACTCTCTAAGACAGCATTCCTATCACTTAAAAACACATTATTTTCTTTGATCCTAGTGTTTTTTTTAGCTAGTGATTTAAGAGAAACACGCAAATGATATAATTCATTGGACATATCATTTATGGCTTCATTGCATTCATGTTTAGAACGCTGAGAGAGATCAGTAGTAATTACCTGGTTGCTTGATGAACTAGTTTCATTTTCATCAGAATTAGCCATCAGGGCTAGGTTGACATATTCCACATCATCATCTTCATTTACCCCATCTGCTGCCCAATCATCTTGAGTGAGAAAAGCTCTTTCCTTTTGTTTGAGCAAATCAAAATACTTCCTTTTGTAATCAACTTGCTCAAATTTCTTTTTCTCAGAATTTGGCTTCCTACACTCACTTGCAAAGTGTCCACTAATGCCACAGTTGTAACATTTGAACTTTGATTTGTCCACCATGTTTTTGTTTGGCTTAGTGAACTTTGTGTATTTCCTGAACTTCATATTTGCAAACCTCCTGGACAGAAAGGCCAGATGTTCATCAATATCATCAGATTCATCCTGACTGGAATTGTCTTCATCCTGAGCAACTTGCTCTTTACCCTTGCTTGATTCTGATTTGCTTGTGCCAATTTTGAGACTTGGCATTGTCTTTTCCTCATTTCTGGCTTCAACTTTTTCACTGTCAGCTACAAGTACAACTGATCCTCCTTTTCTCTTTCCCTTTTCCAATAGCTCATCTTGCTCCATCTCAAGTTCATAAGTCTTCAATATTCCATATAATCTTTCAAGTGTGAAGTCCTTATAATCTTGAGAATTTCTTAGAGAAACAATCATAGGCTTCCATTCCTTTGGTAGAGACTTTAGAAATTTTAAATTGGAGTCCTTGACTTGGTACACTCTCCCATACAACTTTAATCCATTCAATAGTTTCTGAAATCTGTTGAATGTATCATTCAATGATTCTCCTTCTTCAAAATGAAAATATTCATATTGTTGAATGAGAAGCTGCATTTTTTTTCTCTAACTTGCTCAGTGCCTTCACAGATAAGCTGCACAATATCCCAAATTTCCTTAGCAGTTTGGCTATTGATGACATTGTCAAACATATCTTGATCCAGGCCATTAAACAAAATGTTCATGGCTTTCTTGTCCTTGTGGACCTCTTCAATATCTTCAACAGTCCATTCTGCCTTTGGCTTGGGAATAGACTGTCCAACAACAACTGTAACAGTAGCAGCTATGGCCACCTTGTGTGGGATGTGAGGACCATTCTCAATGCAGTTGATGTAGCTTTCATCTTGAGAGAGAAGATGTAAATGCATCTTCACCTTCCAGTGATGATAGTTATCTCTTTCCAGGATTGGAATCTTTACACCAATATCCTTCTTACTCATGATGTTAGCAGAATAGATCTTTAAACTCTTTGTATGTTAAGAGCTTGCTCTGATACCAATTGTTATTCCCAGTGGACTAACAATGAGATTTACAGAAGGGGGGTTGAATGTAAATCTCAAAACTTTTTCAAGTTTTGAGCAGTTTGTAAGACTAAGTGTTTGAGTGATCAAATGTGTGTGAATTGCTTGGAGCTGATGCAGACAGATATATATTCAAACACAAATGTAATGAACACAAAGAACTTAAAAACTTTTCCGGTGGATTTGTTGTTCCACCAGAGATGTGTTATTTCAGAAAATCTGTGATTCAAAACTAAATCACAGCTGCTTCCTAGTACAAACTAGATGATTTTCTCTCTTGATATTTCTAAACAGCTCAGGGAAAATTCATATCTAATTACTAGCTACTAATTGGTTTATATAAAACCAAGTTTACAAGTGAAGACAAAGATAAATTACAATAAGACAATAGTTCTCCACTTGTTTCTGTTCCATTTTTATCCAGTGTAATATGGAATTATCTGTTGACTTTCCATTTTGAACCAGACTAAAAACGGCTGCTTTTTCTGCTGTTCCTGAAATAGGCTACCACATCTCTGTCAATCCATGTGCCTCTGTCAGCTTTGTTAACTGTCACTATCAACTGCTATGAGACTGAGCATCCGTTGAAGCTTTCATCCGTTGATGGCTTTATTCGTTGATGCTCTAGCAGTGCATCCGTTGAAGCTTTCATCCGTTGATGGCTTTATCCGTTGATGCTCTAGCAGTTGAAGCTTTATCCGTTGAAGCACTTATCCGTTGATGGATATTATCCGTTGAAGCATTAGAGACATCCGTTGAAGCTTAGTTTCTTATCCGTTGAAGGTCTTCAATATCCGTTGACACTTCTTCACTTATACAAAATTACAAGGCATGAAATATTTACAATTAGCCCTCCTATTTGTACATCCATTAGTAGTCAACATGACTGATTATCTCCTAACAACATCTAAGAATTACAGCTTGAAACCAGAGAGTGAGATGTGCTACAATACCAAACTTATTGCTAAGTAAGGCTACTCCTTCAATGGATAGCCAAGATGGTCTTATCCGTTGAGGCTACAAACACTAGATTTCTACTTAAGTGTTTTGCTGAACTTATCATCAAACTAATACACATATTCCTAACACACATAAATCTGAACTAAGATCATATCATCACCATGTTTTTTGAAGAAGAGAGTCTTGTCTATGGTACCTCTAGTAAAACCATGCTTTAGTAGGAAATTTGACAGTGTGTCATACCAAGCTCTAGGTGCCTGTTTTAGTCCATATAGAGCCTTGAGTAACTTATACACAAAATTTGGAAATTCTAGATCTTCACAGCCAGGTGGTTGTTGCACATAAACTTCTTCTTCTAGCTCACCATTCAGAAAGGCACTCTTGACATCCATTTGATACACTTTAAATTTCGAATGTGCAGCAAATGCTAGAAAAATTCTTACTGCTTCAAGTCTTGCAACTGGAGCAAAAGTTTCATTATAATCAATTCCTTCTTCTTGTGAGTAACCTTTTGCAACCAACCTTGCTCTGTTCCTGGTAACTACACCATTTTCATCCATCTTGTTCCTAAACACCCATTTTGTTCCAATAATGCTTCTATTCTTTGGTGCATGAACTAACTTCCAAACTTTGCTCCTTTCAAACTGATTCACCTCTTGCTGCATAGCAGATATCCAGTCACGATCCAGTAGAGCTTCATTAATTTTCTTAGGTTCTACTTGAGACAGAAAACATTTTTGTAGGCACTCATTAGCAGTTACACTTCTAGTCCTCACACCAGCAGTAGGATCAGCAATAATTTCATCTCTAGTGTGACTTCTATCCCACTTCCCACCAACAATTGCATCTCTAGTGTGACTTCTATCCCACTTCCTTGTATGAGTTTTTTGACTTATGCCTTCATTATTTTCTTCATTGTTCGTATGACTGCTGGATCCTTCTTCTCTTTCTCAACCCTGAGTTTGTGCTCTCAAATTCAGGTGTTTGAGATGAGTTTCCATTTTCATGATTTTCCTGTTGAGTAGTCTCTTTATTTAATGTATGTTGTGCATCAACTTCATCTTCCCCATCAGAGTCACTATCAATGTTGAGGTTTTTAAATGCCAGGGCTTCAGCTTCATTATCATCAAGGCATTTCAAGTCTGGAAATTTGTCATCATCAAAGGTCACATATGTGTTGTCCATAATCTTTTTTTGATCAATGACATAAACTTTGTAGGTTGTTCTTTCCAGTGAATATCCCAGAAAAATTGCTTCAAAAACCTTTGAGTCAAATTTTCCCACATATACAGAGTTGTCTTTCAAAACATAACACTTGCTTCCAAACACATGAAGATGCTTTACATTAGGCTTTCGTTTGGACATGATTGAGTAAGGTGACTTTCCATGTGCCTTGTTAATGAGATATATGTTCTGAGTATAACATGCAGTGTTAACAGCCTCTTCCCAGAAACTAGTTGGCAACTTGGCATCTTGCAGCATTGTCCTGGCAACTTTAACCAATGATATGTTCTTTCTCTCAACTACTACATTTTGTTGAGGTATTCTGGAAGCTGAGAATTCTTGAACAATGCCTTTGCCTTTGCAAAAATCACTCAATGTAGCATTTCTGAATTCTGTTCCATTGTCACTTCTCAATCTTTTCACACAATTGTAATCTTCAGCCTATTTTTTCTATCTTCCTGATGTGCTCAATTATTATGTGTGGATTTAAATCTTTAGAGTACATGAACTCCATCCAAGTGTATCTTGAGAAATCATCCACCATCACAAGTGCATATTTGTTCCTTGAAATTGATAAGACATTCACTGGCCCAAATAAGTCCATGTGAATAAGTTGCAATGGTGCACTTATAGAATTCACAGTTTTTGACTTATGACTACACCTTTTCATTTTTCCTTTTTGACAAGCTTCACAAACTTCAACTTGAGCAAATTCCAGTCTGGGCATGTCTCTTACTAACTCCTTTTTTACTAAGGTGTTAATTTCCTTGAAATTCAAGTGAGACAGCTTTTTATGCCATAACTTGCTTAGTTATTCTGATGCCTTGGTGTAGAAGCAGCAAATACCATCCTTATTTATTGATTTCAAGTCAGCAACAAATAAGCTTCCTTTCCTTGCTCCTTTCAGAGCAACTTCACCAGTTTTCTTGTTGATAAATGTGCATTCTTCTTTGTTGAATAAAACTTCAAAGCCTTTGTCTGCAAATTGGCTAACACTGAGAAGATTCACTTCAAGATTAGCTACTAGTGCTACATCAATGACAACATTTTTAGAAATAATCTTGCCATATCCCATTCTGAATCATTTACTGTTATCTCCAAAGGTCACCAATAGACCAGCTTTCTCCTCAAACTGTGATAGCAGGTCCTTATCACCTGTCATATGTCTGGAACATCCACTGTCAATCATCAATATGACTTTCTTCACTTTGCCCTGTACACAATGAGATTCAGGTGTGTTTAGTGACCCAAGCAGTGTTGGGTACTTTCTTCTTGTTAGCTGATTTAGCAGAAGTAGAGTGAGTTATTTCTGATAAAATAGAGTCCAAAGATTGTTATGCATTTTCCCTATCTGATGTAGACCCAATTTTTGTTTCCTTAAGGTCTACTCTCAGTTTGTAGCAACTCTTCATCACTAAGTTGCAAGGGATGCAGTCAAACTTGTTACAGAATGAGTATGGATCATTTGAATCTGCTTCATTGTATTTGCAAGCTCCTTCAGTTGGCTTGCTAACGACCTTTTTACAAAGGTGAATTGGCTGATTTGTAGAGCCACATATTTTACACTTCTTTCTAGGAGCATCTGCAACATAAGCAAGATTATTGCTTTTATTTATCCCTATTTTCTCATTTCTATTTTTCTTCTTCTTTCTTGCATCTTCAATCTTTATTTCTTTGACAGGAATCTTGGTGCTTTGATTATCCATGAGATTTTCTTCAGGCTTAGAAGATTGAGTTGAGTTTGTATTTTTCTTTTCATTATCCTCATCTGCAATTTCTTTCTTGATAATCAATTCTTCTTCACGGAAGTCTACTTCACAAGCCTTGAACACGGGTGACCCAACCTTTTTCAGCATTGCTAGAACATTTCCATTCTCTGTTGTTTTTCCTTTGTCTCTTATGTTTTTCTTTTTGCTATTTAAAGCATCATAATGAAGACCAATAGCAATATTTGCACATGGTTTGTTTTTCTAATGGTACTGACCAACCAATTCAGATACATTATTGAAGGACTTCAACTTTACTTCATTTGTCTCCAGTTTTTCCCTAAGCACAACCTCAATCTCATTTGCACACTTGAGCTTGTTCTTCAGATAACCATTTTCTTGTTTCAAGGCTTCAAGCTCTACTATCAACAATTTAGTTCCTTATTTTATATTCTCAAGCTTCTCATTCATTTTTGTCAGTCTGCTCACTTCTTCATTTGCAGCCACCATGCTTGTATGAATGTGAAATATTTCTGCACTCATTTTTTTAACAGTTTCCTTATATTAATTCACATTTAAATCAGTGGTAGTAAGAGTTGGTACATGTGATTTAGATTAGGATGATTCTCCTTGCTCCGGGGCCATGAGTGCATAATTACCAAGTTCTTCATCTTCATCATTTTCAGAGTCATCCCAACTTTTACCTTTTGTAATATAAGCTTTGCTTTGCTGTTTCTTCAGAAGAGCTTCATACTTTGCTTCAAGTTCAAGATAAGCTTTATCTTTCTTTGAATTCTTGGGTTTCCTGTATTCTGTAGCAAAGTGGCCTAGTTCATCACAATTGAAGCACCTTATCTTAGATCTTTCAACAGATCCAGTTTTGTAGCCATTCTTTCTATCAGAATTGTACTTCCCTTTTTCCTTCCAGCTGTTGTCTTTGTTGAAAGACCGTCCTTTACTCTTGAAGTATCTTGGCTTCTTTACTCTAATGTTAGAGAATTTTCTAGCCAAATATGTAATATCCCATATTTTCAGATATTATTTTTATAATTATTTGGAATTATTTATGTGAATTTTTTAGTGAATTATATGATAATTGGAATTGATGTTTGGGTGTTTATATGTGATATTATTTGAGTATTTGAATTTTTATATGTCCAGAACAAAATATAGATAATTAAGGTATTTTTCTGGTAAATTTTGGAGTGTTATATGATTTTATAATGATTTATGAATTATTAATTATTTTCTGAATAATTACAAAATTATTTTATAAAGCCGGGAATCGTTCAACCTCAACCGTTTTTGCGTTTTTACAACCCGAAACTCTTCCGAAAACTCCTTCCTAACCTAATCTGGTAATTCCCGACATTTTCCGTGTTTTGACTTTTTCGATCCGGATAACGGTTAGACCCGTGCGCGGCCCGACGCAAGATTTTTGGTACGATAACCATTTCGATAAATCAACCAAAACCCGTATTCTCGAGAAACGGGATATTTTTACATTATTTTCGTATATGGTGTTTTATGAAAAGCCCGGTTTTGATGATTATCCAATTCTGGTATTAAATTGTATCGTTTTTATAGTTACTTAGCAGCTAAGTAATCTATTTTTGGATCCGATATATAAGTGTAAATTCAGTATTAAATTCCAGAATATTTCAAAAATCATGAAACTTATATTTTATTAGTATTTGAATATTTCGATAATTTAAAAATTATTTCGAAAATTTTTCGGGTTATATTTACTCGCACTTTTGTTCGTTAAATCGTAAAATGCGGATATGACGCGCGTTTTATAAATGTTTTAAAAATTATGAAGATTTTATATTATTAGTTTTAAAATATTCCGAGAATTTTAGAAATATTTCGGTTTCCTAAAATTTATCGGATCGATCCCCTATCTGGACGTCAAACCCCACAAAAATTATATTTTCATTTTTATAAAATCGTGGGACTTTCAAATATTTTATATTTTCGCATTTTTGAAATATTCGTAATTTTAGAAAATTTTGATATAAATTTTATAATTATTTTATTCAATATTATTCCCCGCTATTTATTAATTTTGGGCTAATTTTAATTAGGTTGTACTGATTTTTAGTTAAAAGACAAAAAAAAAAGGAAACGTGTAAACAAAAACCTGTCAGCCCCACCCCCACCCCACCTTCCACACACGCACCCCCCAGTATATGTAACACCCCCAGATCCGGGGTCAGGGATCCGAGTCGTCACGGTCTTTCTTTCCACAATATCACTTCACTTAATTAATAAATAACCTTATGCTGTGACCCCACACTAACACACACCACAACCTGTTATAGTCTCAGAGATGAAATTGAAATAAGTACAGGTCCTTGAATCCACAATTAAAAGTTATTACAACCCAAAATGATTACTTGATAAATTTACAGTTAATTGCCATTATCTGCCACAAGTTATAATTATACATAATTAATTCTCAAAAGTAGAATGCCTGATCTACCAATAGATCTACCTCTGCAGCTATAGCAGCTACAACATCAACGGGAAGACGCGGGACGCTTCCCACGCGCTTGCGCTGGGTCTGCTGGAGTCTGGCCATCTTTCCTAACTGTTGTTGTGTGATGAAGAAATAAAGCAAGAGTGAGCCTTACAGCTCGCAAGATAATATATAGCGATAACAATAATACAAGTATCTAAATGGATACTTACTAGAATCTTTTATCATGTGTAAGATAATTACTTACTAGATATAAGTTTTAAAAGAAGATGAAGTTACCAATTACTTCACTATACTTATACCATTTTTAGAAATCTACTTGAACTACTACTGTTCAAAGTATAATAAGATTCACGAGGTCATCCCATAGATGAGACCACAAATAAAACTTAAAAATATTTGATCTTTGAAATATTTTGAAAAGAAATGAAGTTATGAGATATTTCATTCAATGGATACACCAATAAAACTGTTTGACCCTGTCAATGCTTCGGCAACCACCCATTAGTAGCCTTTCGATCGAAATGCTACGGGTAGGGTTGCAGAATTATCCAAATGGATGATGAACTCATTACGGGAGTTTACCGCGCCAGGAAGACCACTTACGATGATCAGTCGTAGTAGTACAACCCCACCATTTTCTACATGTAGAGGAGAACCTGTCGGATTTACTTGTCAACCGAACACTGAACTCCTAAGGAATGGACCGCCTTAGCGGAAATTCCAGGCCATTTGGGCCAATATAATAATACGGCTGGGCCGGCGCTACTCGGCCACTTACGCCACTCCTAGTTCAGATGAAATCCATGACTCTGAAACATAAAGCTCGTCCCCACTTTCCCCAAGTAGAAACTTGTTGATACGGCTCCACCAAGAAGTCGTATCTAGTTGGAAAGGAAAACTCACCGATATTTCCCAGGCGATGCCTGTTAATGGATTAACTTGTTCCAAGAATTTTACTTCCCGAGTATTGGGTAAGTAATCAAAAACTCTTTTATCAAGTCAGCAACCTTGTAGCGAATATAAAACACACTACAGAGCCGGATCCCTCAGGTTTTGAGCGAGTATTTAAATCCCCTTCGAAAGGAGGATCTTAAATATAAAAATGAGTTTTGGGATCCGCTCTAACTTTTACAAATCATTTTAAAGACTCGAAAACACTTTAAAGAGTGTTTGGAATAATGCTGATTTAATAAAGTAAATCAGTCTCAATAAAAAGAAATATCTGGATATTATTATTTAAATAATATTTCCATAAAGAATAATCTTTATAAAAATAATTGAAGTAGAAGTTTTAAAACTCTTACTTGAATGAAAATTAAATAATCAAGGATATACTTATACAAAAGTACTATCTTTATTTGAATAATCGAAAACAAGTTTGATTCTCGAAACATTATTCTTTAATAAATTAAAGAATATTATTAAATAATAAGCGAAGTCATAATACCTCGAATGAATATTATAATTAATATTCATTAAATAAAATAACGGAGTCATACATCCTCGAATGAATATTCAAGTAATATTCAATAAATAATATAAAGGAGTCATAAGTCCTCGAATGAATATTCAAGATAATATTCATTAATAAAATAAAGTTATCGAATAAACCTTATTCGATTAATAGTTTTGAAAACTATTACCATATATATATAAAAATATATATATATATAATCTACTCGGGATCCTCGACTCCCGGTTTTAGAAAATGCTTTTACCTTTGGGTCCCTATACTAAGGGTATATGCAAATTACCGCTATTCTCTAGCATAGGTATTATCAACTGAACCAACAGATATATATGGCAAGAATACGAAACAGGCATGCATATATATACCATATCAGCATGCTACAATATATCGCAAGAATTTGCTAATATAACCATCATGCATCTACTACAAGATAATGCATATACAAGCGTATACATCACAACAACAGTATAACGGATAGAAAACTTGCCTGAACGACTGGGGGTGATAGAAGGCTCGGGACGAGTCTGGTAACCTATGAACAACAAGTAAGTTGGAATTAAACCAAAGTCACTTGTAAATCTATACTTTAACCAACTTAGACTCTAACGCTCGTTTTGCGCTCACTGATTCTCTTAAGTCACTCGAGTACCCTCGGCTCCACCATTTTTAATAAATTAACCATTACGAGTTTTAAGGCGATTCTTTCGCGGGTGTCTTACCAACTGCCTAATACACTTACCATAATTGTTTCATGCATTAATTAACCCTTTTTGTTCTTTAACCTATGTTTCAAAGTAAGGCGAGGGGAAAAGTTTCGTTCGCGAAACGCCGTTACTTGAAACGGTCGTTTCTCCTAAACCGTATATCGGAATCAAACAAACTACATATCAAAACGAAGCTCGTAACATGAACTATCCAAACATGGCAATGGTCAAAATCTATCAGGGGGTTCTCGGGTCCTAATGTTATGAACAAAAGCAGTCTAAAGTAAATCGGACATTACGACGACTATGTTTACGCGATTTCCCAAATTCAAACCAATTCAAACAACCACAATTTCAACTCCAATTCACAACCCAATCAAACCTCCATCTAAACTACATTACAACAGCCCCAACTCAACTCATTGTAATCAATTTACTTAACCCCAAAACTTGTATTTAAACTATACTACATTCTTTAACCAACTCTTAAGATTTCAACAAATCAACCACCACTATTCCAACCCAAACTCTTAAACAAACAAGTTTCAAGCTACTCTATCACCATAATAATCAAAATCATCTTATTATACATAGGAATCTAGGGTTTGGAGACGATATACCTTCCTTGAAGTGGTGGGAGTAGCTAGGAAGCCTTAAGAAGCTTTGAGAAGTCTTAGGGATGCTTGGATCTTAAAGGAAAACAAGAAAAATACAAGTTAAAAACTTTGAAATCACTATTCATTATCTTCTTCATTGATTTATTGAAGAATATTGAGATAGAATTGAAGGCTTAAACTCATGATATAGCCATAACTATGCATAAGGATGATTAGGGAATTATCTTACCAATTTAGGAAGCCTTGATCTTGAGTTTTGAATTTTCTTGCCTTTGAAATAGTAAAAAGCCGAGAGCAAGCTTTTGTTGAAGAGAAAGAAATGATTTTGTGTTTTGATGAAAATGATTTGTTTGGCTTGGTTGATTTGGTTTTGTTTTTGTTTTAGTTAATTACCTATTTAACCTTGGACTTTGTGTGGTTCTCATTCAACCACACCTCCTTCCTTCCCATGTCATGCTTATGTCATGTTATGATGTCATCTTCCCCTCTTTGTCCTCTTCTCATTGGTTGGGTGACATCATCTTCTCTTATCCCTTTGATTAACTTCCTAATTGTTTGCTTAATGACCGCTGATCTGTTATACGGTTCGCTTAACTTTCGTTTTCGTTTATCGTTTGAGGGATCATACCCGGGATCTTATTACTTAGGTTCCCTTAACCTTTCTCAATATATTATATTCCTTTTATGATCCTCTCTTATAATCCTTTAATTTAAATCCTTTTTATCCTGTTACCTTATACTCAATTCTTTCCGTATCTAGTGGATTTCCGGGAAAATCAAAGTGTTCGGAATTGGATTCTGACGATCTTTACATACACTTATATACCATATAGAGTACTAATAAAATCTCAGAATATCAATAACAGAACCCCTATATAGTGTGGCATGAAAAGTTTTCTCATTCAGCTAAAACACTATTCATAAGGGTTACAAAAAGTTGAAAATTTTGGGGGTTATTACAGTCTCCCCTCCTTAAAAGGATTCCGTCCCGGAATCAAATAGAAAACAAATGGGGGTACTTTTCTAGCATTGCGCTCTCTAGTTCCCAAGTTGATTCTTCTACATTATGATTCTGCCATAGTACTCTGACTAGCTTGATCACTTTGTTCCGAAGCACCTGCTCCTTCTTATCTATAATCCTTACTGGCTTTTCCACGTAAGTCAGATCTGGTTACATATCCACCTGCTCGTACTCCACTATGTGTCTGGCATCCCGATGATACTTCCTTAGCATTGACACATGGAACACATTATGAACTTGTTGCAAGTTAGGGGGTAAGGCTAGCTCGTAAGCTAACTTTCCAATTCGTCTTAATATCTCAAAAGGTCCAATGTATCTTGGGCTTAGTTTTCCTTTCTTTCCAAATCTCATTAATCCCTTCCAAGGGGATACCTTTAGCAATACTAAGTCCCCGACTTCATATCCCTTATCCTTTCGGGCTAGGTCTGCATATTTCTTCTGTCTGTCTTGGGCTGCTACAAGCCGTCCTCTGATAAGATCCACTATGTCTTTGGTCCTTTGGACCACTTCGGGTCCGAGCATCTTCCGCTCTCCTACTTCATCCCAGTATAAGGGAGATCGACACCTTCTTCCGTACAGGGCCTCATAAGGCGGCATTCCGATGGTAGCATGAAAGCTATTGTTATAAGAAAACTCGATCAACGGCAAGTGATCATCCCAACTTCCTTTAAAGTCTATTGCACAGACTCTCAACATATCCTCTAGTGTCTGGTTGGTCCTTTCACTCTGCCCATCCGTCTGGGGATGGTACGCGGTACTCATATTTAACTTGGTCCCCGCACATTCCTGAAAGCTCCTCTAAAATCTGGAGTTGAACCTGGGGTCTCGGTCTGAGACAATGGACGCTGGGACTCCATGTCGCGTCACTATTTCCTTAAGGTAAATGTCCACCAGTCTATCGACTGTGTATCTCTCATTGATAGGAATGAAATGAGCTGACTTTGTCAGTCGGTCTATAATTACCCATATGGCGTCGTGATTGGCTTTCGTCCTTGGCAAGCCTACAACAAAATCCATCGCTATCTGTTCCCATTTCCATTCGGGAATCTCCAGGGGTCGTAAAAGTCCACTGGGTCTCTGGTGCTCTGCCTTTACTCTTTGGCAAGTCAAACATTTGCTTACCCATTCTGCTACGTCCCTCTTCATGTTGGGCCACCAGTAATATTCCTTCAAATCCCTATACATCTTGGTACTTCCCGGGTGAATGGAATACCTTGAACTATGGCTTTCATCCAAAATCTCATCTTTAAGCTCTTGAACGTTTGGAACCCAAATCCGGTAGGAGTACCTCATTATCCCTTTATCATCTTTCTCAGTATGTATCTCCTCTCCAGTCATTGACTTTCTGCCTTCATTCATTATTTTCTCTTGGCACAATCGGATCTTTTCCAATAACTCTGGCTGCATTGAGATCTCAAAAAGCTTTTCAGTTCCGGTTCCGGTTACCTTTACTTCTATTTCCATTCTCTCAAAATCCCTTATCAATTCTTCTGAAGTCGTTATCATTCTGAGTCTTTCCTTTCTACTAAGGGCATCAGCCACCACATTGGCTTTCCCTGGATGATAGAGAATCTCACAATCATAGTCCTTGATTAGTTCTAACCATCTCCTCTGGCGCATGTTGAGCTCTTTCTGCGTAAATATGTACTTGAGGCTCTTATGGTCTGTGAAAATCTCGCACATCTCTCCATACAAGTAGTGCCTCCAAATTTTCAAGGCAAATACTATTGCCGCGAGCTCAAGGTCATGAGTAGGATATCTAATCTCGTATTTCTTCAGTTGTCTCGACGCATACGCAATCACTTTACCGTACTGCATAAGCACACACCCTAATCCTTTGTGCGACGCGTCACTATATATCACAAAATCTCCTTTTCCGTCCGGCAATACCAACACCGGGGCCGTTACCAACCTTTTCTTTAATTCCTGAAAACTGTTCTCACATTTCTTTGTCCATTCAAACTTCTCTGTCTTACGAGTAAGTCGTGTCAAAGGGGCTGCGATCTTCGCAAAGTCCTGTACAAATCTACGATAGTAGCCAGCCAATCCTATGAAACTCCTTACCTCTGTGGGTGTGGTTGGCCTTTCCCAATTTGAGACCGCCTCTATCTTAGAGGGGTCGACCAATACTCCTTCTTTATGGATCACATGTCCTAAAAACTGTACTTCGTTCCGCCAGAATTCATACTTCGAGAATTTGGTAAATAACTGTTCCTCTCTGAGTATTCCTAGAGCTATCCTCAAATGCTCTGCATGTTCTGCCTCAGTCCTGGAGTAGATCAAAATATCATCGATAAAAACTATCACACACTTGTCCAAGTACTTCTTAAATACTCTATTCATTAAATCCATGAAAGCCGCTGGGGCGTTGGTTAATCCAAAGGACATTACCAAGAACTCATAATGCCCATACCTGGTACGGAACGTTGTCTTGGAAATATCTTCGGGTTTAATCTTTAGTTGGTGATATCCAGTTCTCATGTCGATCTTGGAAAAATAAACAGCATCCTTTAGCTGGTCAAACAGATCGTCTATTCTAGGTAATGGGTACCTGTTCTTTATGGTTAGCTTGTTCAACTCTAGATAGTCGATGCACAGCCTCATGCTCCCATCTTTCTTCTTAACAAATAAAACTGGTGCTCCCCACGGAGACACACTGGGTCTTGTCATACCCTTATCCAAGAGTTCCTGCAATTGGATAGCTAATTCCTTCATTTCTAACGGGGCTAACTGGTAAGGTGCTTTTGAAATTGGCGCCGTCCCGGGAGCCAATTCAATAACAAATTCAATTACTCTATCGGGTGGTAATCCCGAAAGGTCTTGTGGGAATACGTCTTCAAATTCGTTGACTACTGGAATATCTTGTAAGTTAGGCACCTCCTTCTGCGTGTCCACCACATAGGCTAGGTAGGCCTCATTTCCTTTTCGTAGCATCCTCGACTGTCATGTTGAAAGTCCTTGCAGTAGGTGGCTTATTGGAGGCAGCCCTGCTGGCTCCTGAAGCTGCTGGTTTGTTCATTGGGCATTCCCTCTTCCAATGACCCGGGCATCCACACTGATGACAATTGGTGGTTGGAATGACGGTAGGGGTTGACGAAGGGCATTTGTGAGAATAGTCCCCCACTTGCCCACACTTAAAACAGGTTACTGGCTTTCCCTTACATTCCCCAGAATGCATTCTTCCACAAGTGTTACAGGTTGGCAATGGGGGTCGAGACTGGTTGGAATAGGACATTCTTGACTTCTGGCCGCTCTGGCTCACATTCCTGCTCATTGGCCGGTTAAACCCAGTGTTCCTTCCCGGTAGGGACACTGCTCCTCGATTAAATCTAGTTGGGAAGCTCCTTCCTGCGGAACCTCCACCCATGCTCATACTTTTCCTCTTTATTCCCTTCTTCTCCCTTTCCTTCTGCATCTGTTCACTTCCGGCTTCTACAATCGTTGCCTTTTGCACTAGAGTGGCATAATCCGTAAGCTCAAGGATTGCCACCCTATTCTGAATCCACGGTTTCAGTCCCTGCTGAAACCTCCTAGCTTTCTTTTCCTCGGTGCTCACAAATTCCGGCACAAACCTTGATAACTCAGTAAATTTCGCTTCGTACTCTGCTACAGATAAATTATTCTGCTTTAGCTCCAAGAACTTGAGCTCCATCTGGTTTTCCATAAACCTCGGAAAATACTTTCCCAGAAATAACTGACTGAACCTCTCCCAGGTTATGATAGCATCTGTCTCCATGTTTTTCTTGGCCTCCCACCAGTAGTTAGCCTCTCCTTTCAGAAGGTAGGTAGCAAATACAGTCTTCTGTGCCTCATCGATACTCAGAATCTCAAAGGATTTCTCCATTTCCTTTAACCATGCCCTTGCCTCAACTGGGTCGGCTGATCCGTGGAACTCAGGGGGCTTAAGGGACTTAAAAGCCCTGAAAGAGTTTGCCATAGCATTGTTATTTCCTTGAGGGGGTGGGTTGGGTTGACGTTCCAAGTTCTGCCTTAGGAGTTGCATGAACTGGCCCATGGGATCCATGCCTGGGTTTGGTACTGGTTGCTCAACCTCAGTTTCTCCTTCTTCAGCCTCTATCTCAAATCCCTCAACATCATATGTTTCCTCTTCCTCTTCATACAGGGAGTCATCCTGTTCCACATAATCCTCATCTTCCTCTTCACTGTGTTCCTGGTTTCTATTGTCCTGATTATGGCTTCCCTGGTCCTCAGATCCAGGGTTCGCCCTAGTTCTAATCTTTCTTGGCGGCATGATTCTGATAATAAAAAAAATTATTGGGAATTTCAACGTTAGGTCACAATCATATACAACATTGTGACTTGCACAGCTCTTATAATGGGGAGAACGTATATCACAATTCTATTATTTTATGACAGTTCTAATAAGAAGTGCAGTAAAAATAATGATAAGAACAGTGATCTCGTCACTAAGGAACTGAACCGAAAGGAAACAAATATATACATAATGTGAGAAATACATAGTTTGATCTGGTCAAAAGTACAACAGTGCTACAGCCATCTGTCCCAAAAGTGATACACAAGAGTCTATCTGTCTAGTCAGAAAAAGGGATGCTATATACAAGTCAACTATCCCGGAAAATTGGCTCTTATTAAGGCCTCCGCCAACTAGACAACTAGACTATCCCATCGTCAGTCCTGAATCACACACCGGAGCGGGTCAGCTCCCATACCCTTTCCATCGCACGACGGAAGATATAGTCGGCCTGCCGCCTGGAGATCCTACCATGCCTGTCCCCCTGGAGAGATCTGAGTCTCGCTCGGGACGTGAGCTCTATCCCCGTAAGCTCCCTCCTCAAGGATCGGGGTATAGAAGCCCTAGTCTCATAAGCTCGGGTACGCTTACCCGCCCTCTCCGCATCCAACTCCCTCCTGGCCTCATCCAGTCGGGCCTCAGCAACAGCCACTCGGGTCATCAGTACATCCTGAACATAGCCGTGGGCTAACGAAGACTGCCTGTGGGCAGGGTCAAGAGGTGGTGAATCCGGAGCCGATGGGGGTGCCTCCTCGGTCTGCCTAGGCTCGGAAGTATGGGTCTCTGAGCTGTTATCATAGGGGATCCAAGATAGTGGTGGAGGGGTAGGAGCTCTGACCACCGGAAGTGTGGGTAAAGGGGTACCAGCATACACTACCATAGGTCCGACACGCTCCTCAGCTACTGGGACCTCATCCGGGTCCTCCCCATCTGGAATAGCAATGACCTCTGTCTCTGACTCCTCTGAGGGGTCCTCCTCATCTGAAATAGCAATGACCTTCGTCTATGACTCCTCTGAGGGGTCCTCCTCATCCTCCTCCATCTCAGGCTCCTCCTGATCCTCAACATCTAGCAGTGCCTCATCACGCTCACGCTCGAACATCTCAGGGTCCTCTATCTCAGGCGTCGACACATTAAACGAGCTAAGTTACTATTATGATAATTATAAGGGTTCCCGCAAGGGTTTTAACTGTCAGCACTACTTTAAGTAGTCCGACCATGAACTTGGCAAGAGTTCTTATTATCTTTGTGAGTTTGTTATTATATCATCGCATCATCTCTGAGGTTTATAACGCTTAGCTCTGATACCATTTCTGTAACACCCCCAGATCCGGGGTCAGGGATCCGGGTCGTCACGGTCTTTCTTTCCACAATATCACTTCACTTAATTAATAAATAACCTTATGTTGTGACCCCACACTAACACACACCACAACCTGTTATAGTCTCAGAGATGAAATTGAAATAAGTACAAGTCCTTGAATCCACAATTAAAAGTTATTACAACCCAAAATGATTACTTGATAAATTTACAGTTAATTGCCATTATCTGCCACAAGTTATAATTATACATAATTAATTCTCAAAAGTAGAATGCCTGATCTACCAATAGATCTACCTCTGCAGCTATAGCAGCTACAACATCAACAGGAAGACGCGGGACGCTTCTCACGCGCTTGCGCTGGGTCTGCTGGAGTCTGGCCATCTTTCCTAACTGTTGTTGTGTGATAAAGAAATAAAGCAAGAGTGAGCCTTACAGCTCGCAAGATAATATATAGCGATAACAATAATACAAGTATCTAAATGGATACTTACTAGAATCTTTTATCATGTGTAAGATAATTACTTACTAGATATAAGTTTTAAAAGAAGATGAAGTTACCAATTACTTCACTATACTTATACCATTTTTAGAAATCTACTTGAACTACTACTGTTCAAAGTATAATAAGATTCACGAGGTCATCCCATAGATGAGACCACAAATAAAACTTAAAAATATTTGATCTTTGAAATATTTTGAAAAGAAATGAAGTTATGAGATATTTCATTCAATGGATACACCAATAAAACTGTTTGACCCTGTCAATGCTTCGGCAACCACCCATTAGTAGCCTTTCGATCGAAATGCTACGGGTAGGGTTGCAGAATTATCCAAATGGATGATGAACTCATTACGGGAGTTTGCCACGCCAGGAAGACCACTTACGATGATCAGTCGTAGTAGTACAACCCCACCATTTTCTACATGTAGAGGAGAACCTGTCGGATTTACTTGTCAACCGAACACTGAACTCCTAAGGAATGGACCGCCTTAGCGGAACTTCCAGGCCATTTGGGCCAATATAATAATACGGCTGGGCCGGCGCTACTCGGCCACTTACGCCACTCCTAGTTCAGATGAAATCCATGACTCTGAAACATAAAGCTCGTCCCCACTTTCCCCAAGTAGAAACTTGTTGATACGGCTCCACCAAGAAGTCGTATCTAGTTGGAAAGGAAAACTCACCGATATTTCCCAGGCGATGCCTGTTAATGGATTAACTTGTTCCAAGAATTTTACTTCCCGAGTATTGGGTAAGTAATCAAAAACTCTTTTATCAAGACAGCAACCTTGTTGCGAAAATAAAATACACTACAGAGCCGGATCCCTCAGGTTTTGAGCGAGTATTTAAATCCCCTTCGAAAGGAGGATCTTAAATATAAAAATGACTTTTGGGATCCGCTCTAACTTTTAAAAATCATTTTAAAGACTCGAAAACACTTTAAAGAGTGTTTGGAATAATGCTGATTTAATAAAGTAAATCAGTCTCAATAAAAAGAAATATCTGGATATTATTATTTAAATAATATAATCATAAAGAATAATCTTTATAAAAATAATTGAAGTAGAAGTTTTAAAACTCTTACTTGAATGAAAATTAAATAATCAAGGATATACTTATACAAAAGTACTATCTTTATTTGAATAATCGAAAATAAGTTTGATTATCGAAACATTATTCTTTAATAAATTAAAGAATATTATTAAATAATAAGCGAAGTCATAATACCTCGAATGAATATTATAATTAATATTCATTAAATAAAATGACGGAGTCATACATCCTCGAATGAATATTCAAGTAATATTCAATAAATAATATAAAGGAGTCATAAGTCCTCGAATGAATATTCAAGATAATATTCATTAATAAAATAAAGTTATCGAATAAACCTTATTCGATTAATAGTTTTGAAAACTATTACCATATATATATAAAAAATATATATATATATATATATATAATCTACTCGGGATCCTCGACTCCCGGTTTTAGAAAATGCTTTTACCTTTGGGTCCCTATACTAAGGGTATATGCAAATTACCGCTATTCTCTAGCATAGGTATTATCAACTGAACCAACAGATATATATGGAAAGAATACGAAACAGGCATGCATATATATACAATATCAGCATGCTACAATATATCGCAAGAATTTGCTAATATAACCATCATGCATCTACTACAAGATAATGCATATACAAGCGTATACATCACAACAACAGTATAACGGATAGAAAACTTGCCTGAACGACTGGGGGTGATAAAAGGCTCGGGACGAGTCTGGTAACCTATAAACAACAAGTAAGTTGGAATTAAACCAAAGTCACTTGTAAATCTATACTTTAACCAACTTAGACTCTAACGCTCGTTTTGCGCTCACTGATTCTCTTAAGTCACTCGAGTACCCTCGGCTCCACCATTTATAATAAATTAACCATTACGAGTTTTAAGGCGATTCTTTCGCGGGTGTCTTACCAACTGCCTAACAAACTTACCATAATTGTTTCATGCATTAATTAACCCTTTTTGGTCTTTAACCTATGTTTCAAAGTAAGGCAAGGGGAAAAGTTTCGTTCGTGAAACGCCGTTACTTGAAACAGTCGTTTCTCCTAAACCGTATATCAGAATCAAACGAACTACATATCAAAACAAAGCTCGTAACATGAACTATCTAAACATGGCAATGGTCAAAATCTAGCAGGGGGTTCTCGGGTCCTAATGTTATGAACAAAAACAGTCTAAAGTAAATCGGACATTACGACGGCTATGTTTACGCGATTTCCCAAATTCAAACCAATTCAAACAACCACAATTTCAACTCCAATTCACAACCCTATCAAACCTCCATCTAAACTACATTACAACAGCCCCAACTCAACTCATTGTAATCAATTTACTTAACCCCAAAACTTGTATGTAAACTATACTACATTCTTTAACCAACTTTTAAGATTTCAACAAATCAACCGCCACCATTCCAACCCAAACTCTTAAACAAACAAGTTTCAAGCTACTCTATCACCATAATAATCAAAATCATCTTATTATACATAGGAATCTAGGGTTTGGAGATGATATACCTTCCTTGAAGTGGTGGGAGTAGCTAGGAAGCCTTAAGAAGCTTTGAGAAGTCTTAGGGATGCTTGGATCTTAAAGGAAAACAAGAAAAATACAAGTTAAAAACTTTGAAATCACTATTTATTATCTTCTTCATTGATTTATTGAAGAAGATTGAGAAATAATTGAAGGATTAAACTCATGATATAGCCATAACTATGCATAAGGATGATTAGGGAATTATCTTACCAATTTAGGAAGCCTTGATCTTGAGTTTTGAATTTTCTTGCCTTTGAAATAGTAAAAAGCCGAGAGCAAGCTTTTGTTGAAGAGAAATAAATGATTTTGTGTTTTGATGAAAATGATTTGTTTGGCTTGGTTGATTTGGTTTTGTTTTTGTTTTAGATAATTACCTATTTAACCTTGGACTTTGTGTGGTTCTCATTCAACCACACCTCCTTCCTTCCCATGTCATGCTTATGTCATGTTATGATGTCATCTTCCCCTCTTTGTCATCTTCTCATTGGTTGGGTGACATCATCTTCTCTTATCCCTTTGATTAACTTCCTAATTGTTTGCCTAATGACCGCTGATCTGTTATACGGTTCGCTTAACTTTCTTTTTTGTTTATCGTTTGAGGGATCATACTCGGGATCTTATTACTTAGGTTCCCTTAACCTTTCTCAATATATTATATTCCTTTTATGATCCTCTCTTATAATCCTTTAATTTAAATCCTTTTTATCCTGTTACCTTATACTCAATTCTTTCCGTATCTAGTGGATTTCCGGGAAAATCAAAGTGTTCGGAATTGGATTCTGACGATCTTTACATACACTTATATACCATATAGAGTACTAATAAAATCTCAGAATATCCATAACAGAACCCCTATATAGTGTGGCATGAAAAGTTTTCTCATTCAGCTAAAACACTATTCATAAGGGTTACAAAAAGTTGAAAATTTTGGGGGTTATTACAGTATACCCCTCCCCCATTTCCTTTTTATCTGATAACAGGCTACTCCCTCTTCTCTCTGTCTCTCCTCTCTATCGTATATTTATATACTTTTAATTTTCAAAAATTCATATCTTACAAACCGTACATCCAAATTTCAATTGTTATATATATAAACGATCAGCGCTTCGATACCTACGCATAGGTATATATATTGCGAGGTTTTGAGAAGAAAATTTGCGGAGCATATTTTCCGTTTTAATTTATTTTTGGGGCGTAGAAAAATAGTTTGGATTCGGTGATTACTCCATATGGCATCTCAACGTGTATATGTCTATGGCTATTAATTTCAGATTTTTCCGGAGATATTTACGAACATCAGATATTCTCTTCGGGGTTATCAGAATTTATTTTGGGTAACGATTCCGAAATTCCGCCTTCGTACTTGTGTGTATTATAGCATGTTAGTGTTCATATATTTATTTCATAATTTTTAGAAATTGTTGGGGAAGTCACTTTTGGTCCGTGTTTTGGTTCAGGTGGCCGTGTTATTCATTTCTGGAATGTTTATACGTGTAAATATAAATTATTGTGTTGATTGTTCTTGGTTGTGTCGATATGATATCGACTGGCAGTCCGAGAAATAGAGAAGGTGATGTCCGATTTCCAAGAAAGTATTATCTTTAGTTCTGAAGATTATTATTTTTATTATTATTCGAGAATAAATCCAAATTATTTAGTTAATAAATTTTAATTGATTATTTAATTCGAGTTAATTATTTCTTATGATTTAAAAATTCCGAAAAATAGTTCGAACTTTAAAATATTATTTTAAATTATTTTCCAGGGTCGATAATTCTTATAAAAAAAATTTTGGGTGTTCGAGCCCTAGTGTTTAGTTATAAAATGATTCGGAGACCCGTTTTAATTCCGAAAAATGTTCAAAAATCCATAATAAAAAAACCGTTCGTCCGTTTAATACGAAACGAACGCCTCCAAACTCAGAAAAATATCCCGCTTTCATTAAAAATACTTTTGAGACCCAAATTCTTTTCTTTCGAAAGGTCGCTTGTTTTACGAATCATTCTGAGTCAATTATTTATCGATAAATTAAATTTTTGACCTGATTTCAGTTTTAAACGTACTGAGTCGAACCTTTTGACGAACCAAGTCATATGTGATATGAATTATGTGATACATGGATTATTTATTTATATGTTATGTGAATTACGTGCGTACGTGGGTTGAGAGTCTTGTGTTTGACTGTTACCGTTATGTGTGGGCTATCGTATGGGTAGACGATAGGATTTTTACGCGCAGCTCGTCGAGTAATTATCGTTTAGACTATTAAAGTATTATATTTTAATTATAGATGCGGATCATTCAAGTTGATCAGTATAAGACGTTGGATTAAGAGTAAGATGGAATGGTATTGGGTATCTGGCTTCTAACAATCGCATGACCATCATATCAGTAAAGTGTTGAAAAGAAAGATGGTGATGTTTTGAGACAGAATGTCAGAATAGATGCGTCTTTGCGAGTGTGACTAACTACTAAAAGCCAAAGGCAAGTATCCCTATCATCACTTGATGTTCAAGTGATATTTATTTTGAATCATATTATGCAAGTATTGTTTTCCCTATTCTCAGTTCAAAATCTATAAATGTTTACATATCGCTGAATTATCATGCAAATACTCTTCTGCTATTCTATGTTCAGAGTAGCTAAGTGATTTTACTTATCAAATGAATGGATTTATAAATGTTTTGGGCTTTGAGAAAAATGAGTTGGTTTTGCGAGTATTCCTGCCCAAGTAAATGGGGGAATAAAAGTTTATAAGGGTGTCGAGTATTATGACCCCTTTTAATAAAATGTTTTTAAGATTGGATGGTTGTGTAAGAGGCTGTGGCGGCGGTCCAGCGTGAGCTATGTGTTATACAGGATATAACACCTTGCTAGGCCGATATGTGCCTTGGGTACCCCTTGGTTTAGTTGGATATGCTTCGGCATACCGGTGTTGCTCCGTGGCTGATCACGGACGGCAACACACCGTCGTTCGAGGATTCCAATCTAAATTATTATATTGCTTTTGATAATCTTATAAGGAATGATTTATTAAGTATTTTGTTCTCGGATAAAAGATGAAATGAAGTTTTGATTCAATTTCTGATTTTGTGGATACTTAGTTTGTTGTTAAATAACAAAGGTGGTATTGGTACACATGATTGTGTTGACTTCAGTATGGGATGTTGTGAGCATCAAAGTTCGTAGTAATATCTAATTTGATATGATAATAAAATGAGTATTAATATCAAGAGTTCGGTTTTGAATAAAGTTTGTGATACATTCCATAATCATTGGTTCATGTTGCTGTTATTTACGATATTTCCGTAAACACTGTTTTACGAGTTTTATTCTCGTCAAGATCCAAAGTATTGCTGAAGCATTTCGCTCGAAAATATCAAAAAAAGAGTTTTGAGTACAGTGAAAAACAATTATCCGATTCTTTAATAAATTTTCTGATTCAGCAATTACAGTTTCAAATGTTCTGCTCTAACGCAGATGTCGGTTTTATATCAAAATGACCATAGATATATTACAATGATCTTGCTGAGCATTTCTTTCGCTCATACTTGCTTTTTTTTTTAAATTTAACCTCCAGTGAGGATTAGCTTGCGCTGTTCAGCCGTGTAATTCAAGGAAGCAAAGAAGAAGCTTTTGGAAGGTGGTTGGTCCAGGGTTTGCGAACTAGTGTAAGTTCTTTTGTGTAAAGTTATTTATATTATATTATATTATACTTGTGTTATTTTATAGTTGGGCCTAGTATACTTCTTTTCAAAGTTATACTAGTGGGTTAAGTTTTGAGATTGAGAATTGTTGAAAAGAGTTTTAAAAGAAAGTGAAAATTTATTTGAGGAATTTGAATATCTCGTTTCTAGAACTGTAACTTTAAAAGATCATGGATTAGTTTGGGGTCATAAATGATAAATATCTTCCGCTGCCATTTGCTTATTGATTAATCAGGTTATTTTTTATTGAGGTTTCATAGTGACGACCAAATCCTCTGACCCCGGATTTGGGGGCGTTACAGGTTGGTATTAGAGCTGGAGTTATAGTAAACTAGAAACGAGAGTGTGTAGGAGTGTGTATAGCTATGTGAGGACGCTTGAGCTCATATCGAGTTCCTGTTGGACTATTGAATATAGTACCAACGAGTAAGATAAGATAGGGGCATTCGTTTGAGACGATTGTGTCGAGCGGGACAAAACTCCTGGCAGTTGCAAACTTTTATTGTGGAATCTTTCGAGGCTACTACGATTTGACGATGATGAAGATTATCGATATCCTTGGAACATGAAAAAGTGTCTAGAATTGGGTGAAGACTCAACAAAAGAGCTCAAATGGAAGATAAGTATTAAGACTTTGGCAATACCTTCTCTTTCTATAATTTCTTTTGACCTCTCTCAAAAGAGATATCTGTTAGAGGATATATTCCCTAACACTCATTTAATCATTTTGTTCCAGAATCTTGTTTTATGTATTTCATTTTTCTCCAGAAATATCAGCTTTGAAATATTTTCAGCTTTATTCATTTGATTTTGATTTTGAATTCCTTTGATATTCTTTTACTCTGACTGAGAGGAACAACCCTAACTATAGGGGACACAAGGTATAATTGTCTGTATGATAGGAGTTGGAAGGGACGCCATCACTTGTGTATGTTGTGGCTACAAGAAGGTTAACAACCTTTAGTAGTGTCTTAATTTGGACACGCAATACCAAGTTCATTTGATCATATGAACCTCTCAGTTATTCTCTTATTTCAACAATACTTTTTCACAAATTCAGATTTTGGTCCTGTTATGACATGAAATTCTTTTATCTTTGAAATTCCATGATTTTATCATCTGAAATATTCGCAGGTATGCCAATCAAGTTAAGCTGAGTTATCCTGGTAAAGTCAAAGTAAGGCGGTGTGATGGAATTACCAAGAGCAACAGTGGACTGTGATGCGATTAGAATATCAGTGGCGTATAACGAAGTCGATCTGTTTCTTTACTTCTTTCTCTATTTCTCTCTTTCTTTTCTTTCTCTCTCTATCTTTCTCTCTATTCTTCTTTCTCACAATCAGTAAAATGTAATTTTATTGAAGAATTGGTCAAAGGATGTGAATGGAACAATGGTGTACAGTGAAGCTCCTGTAAAAGTTTTATTATACAAGGAATATAAGATTTATTTGAGATTATGGAAAATTGAAGTTATTTGGAAATGGAAAATTGGCTAGAAGATCCCTTAGTGCTTTCTTCTGCTGATTCCGAGGACGGAATCCTTATAAGGGGGGTAGATTGTAATATCCCATATTTTCAGATATTATTTTTATAATTATTTGGAATTGTTTATGTGAATTTTTTAGTGAATTATATGATAATTGGAATTGATGTTTAGGTGTTTTTATTGTGATATTATTTGAGTATTTGAATTTTTATATGTCCAGAACAAAATATAGATAATTAAGGTATTTTTCTGGTAATTTTTGGAGTGTTATATGATTTTATAATAATTTATGAATTATTAATTATTTCCTGAATAATTACAAAATTATTTTATAAAGCCGGGAATCGTTCAACCTCAACCGTTTTTGCGTTTTTACAACCCGAAACTCTTCCGAAAACTCCTTCCAAACCTAATATGGTAATTCCAGACATTTTCCGTGTTTTGACTTTTTCGATCCGGATTACGGTTTGACCCGTGCGCGGCCCGGCGCAAGATTTTCGGTACGATAACCATTCCGATAAATCAACCAAAACCCGTATTCTCGAGAGACGGGATATTTTTACATTATTTTCGTATATGGAGTTTTATGAAAAGCCCGGTTTTGATGATTATCCAATTCTGGTATTAAATTGTATCATTTTCATAGTTACTTAGCGGCTAAGTAATCTATTTTTGGATCCGATATATAAGTGTAAATTCAGTATTAAATTCCAGAATATTTCAAAAATCATGAAACTTATATTTTATTAGTATTTGAATATTTCGAGAATTTTAAAATTATGTCGAAAATTTTTCGGGTTATATTTACCCGCACTTTTTTCGTTAAATCGTAAAATACGGATATGACACGCGTTTTATAAATGTTTTAAAAATTATGAAGATTTTATTTTATTAGTTTTAAAATATTCCAAGAATTTTAGAAATATTTCGGTTTCATAAAATTTATTGGATCGGGCCCCTATCGGGACGTCAAACCCCACAAAAATTGTATTTTCATTTTTATAAAATCATGGGACTTTCAAATATTTTATATTTTCGCATTTTTGAAATATTCATAATTTTAGAAAATTTTGATATAAATTTTATATTTATTTGATTAAATATTATTCCCCGCTATTTATTAATTTTGGGCTAATTTTAATTAGGTTGTATTGATTTTTAGTTAAAAGAAAAAAAAAAGGAAACGTGTAAACAAAAACCTGTCAGCCCCACCCCCACCCCACCTGCCACACACGCATCCCCCAGTATACCCCTCCCCCATTTCCTTTTTATCTGATAACAGGCTACTCCCTCTTCTCTCTGTCTCTCCTCTCTATGGTATATTTATATACTTTTAATTTTCAAAAATTCATATCTTACAAATCGTACATCCTAATTTCAATTGTTATATATATAAATGATTAGCGCTTCGATACCTACGCATAGGTATATATATTGCGATGTTTTGAGAAGAAAATTTGCAGAGCATATTTTCCGTTTTAATTTATTTTCGGGGCGTAGAAAAATAATTTGGAGGCGGTGATTACTCCACATGTCATCTCAACGTGTATATGTCTATGGCTATTAATTTCAGATTTTTCTGGAGATATTTTCCGGACATCAGATATTCTCGTCGGGGTGATCAGAATTTATTTTGGGTAACGATTCCGAAATTCCGTCTTCGTACTTGTGTATATTATAGCATGTTAGTATTTATATATTTATTTCATAATTTTTAGAAATTGTTGGGAAAATCACTTTTGGTCCGAGTTTTGGTTCAGGTGGCCGTGTTATTCATTTCTGGAATGTTTATATGCGTAAATATAAATTATTGTGTTGATTGTTGTTGGTTGTGTCGATATGATATCGACTGGCAGTCCGAGAAATAGAGGAGGTGCTGTCCGATTTCCAAGAAAATATTATTTTTAGTTCTGAAGATTATTATTTTTATTATTATTCGAGAATAAATCCAAATTATTTAGTTAATGAATTTTAATTGATTATTTAATTCGAGTTAATTATTTCTTATGATTTAAAAATTCCGAAAAATAGTTCGAGATTTAAAATATTATTTTAAATTATTTTCAGGCTCGATAATTCTTATAAAATTATTTCCGGGTGTTCGAACCCTATTATTTAGTTATAAAATGATTCGGAGACCCGTTTTAATTCCGAAAAATGTTGAAAAATTCATAATAAATAAACCGTTCGTCCGTTTAATACGAAACGAACGCCTCCAAACTCAGAAAAATATCCCGCTTTCATTAAAAATACTTTCGAGACCCAAATACTTTTGTTTCGAAAGGTCGCTTGTTTTATGAATTATTCTGAGTCAATTATTATCGATAAATTATATTTTTGACCCGATTTCAGTTTTAAACGTACTTAGTCGAACCTTTTGATGAATCAAGTCATATGTGATATGAATTATGTGATACGTGGATTATTTATTTATATGTTATGTGAATTACGTGCGTACGTGGGTTGAGAGTCTTGTGTTTGACTGTTATCGTTATGTGTGGGCTATCGTATGGGTAGACGATAGGATTTTTACGCGCTGCTCATCGAGTAATTATCGTTTAGACGATTAAAGTATTATATTTTAATTATAGATGCAGATCATTCAAGTTGATCAGGATAAGACGTTGGATAAAGAGTAAGATGGAATGGTATTGGGTATCTGGCTTCTAACAATCGCATGAGCAGTATATCAATAAAGTGTTGAAAAGAAAGATGGTGATGTTTTAAGATAAAATGTCAGAATAGATGCGTCTTTGCGAGTGTGGCTAACTACTAAAACCCAAAGGCAAGTATCCCTATCATCACTTATTATACAAGTGATATTTATTTTGAATCCTATTATGCAAGTATTGTTTTCCCTATTCTCAGTTCAGAATATATAAATGTTTACATATCGCTGAAGTATCATGCAAATACTCTTTAGTTATTCTATGTTCAGAGTAGCTAAGTGATTTTACTTATCAAATGAATGGATTTATAAATGTTTTGGGTTTTGAGAAAAATGAGTTGGTTTTGCGAGTATTCCTGCCCAAGTAAATGGGGGAATAAAAGTTTATAACGGTGTCGAGTATTATGACCCCTTTTAATAAAATGTTTTTAAGATTGGATGGTTCCTTAAGAGGCCGTGGCGGCGGTCCAGCGTGACCTATGTGTTATACAGGATATAACACCTTGCTAGGCCGATATGTGCTTTGGGTACCCCTTTGTTTAGTTGGATATGCTTCGGCATACCGGTGTTGCTCCGCGGCTGATCACCGGCGGCAACACACCGTCGTTCGAGGATTCCAATCTAAATTATTATATTACTTTTGATAATCTTATAAGGAATGATTTATTAAGTATTTTGTTTTCGAATATAAGATGAAATGAAGTTTTGATTCAATTTCTGATTTTGTGGATACTTAGTTTGTTGTTAAATATCAAAGGTGGTATTAGTACAAATGATTGTGTTGACTTGTGTATGGGATGTTGTGAGCATCAAAGTTCATAGTAATATCTAATTTGATATGATAACAAAATGAGTATTAATATCAAGAGTTTGGTTTTGAATAAAGTTTGTGATACATTCCATAATCATTGTTTCATGTTGCTGTTGTTTACGATATTTCGTAAACACTGTTTTACGAGTTATATTCTCATCAAGATCCAAAGTATTGCTGAAGCATTTCGCTCGAAAATATCAGAAAAAGAGTTTTGAGTACAGTGAAAAACAATTATCTGATTCTTTAATAAATTTTATGATTCAGCAATTACAGTTTCAAATGTTCTGTTCTAACGCAGATGTCGGTTTTATATCAAAACGACCATATATATATTACAATGATGTTGCTGAGCATTTTTTTCGCTCATACTTGCTTTTTTTTTAAATTTAACCTCTAGTGAGGATTAGCTTGCGCTGTTCAGCCGTGTAATTCAAGGAAGCAAAGAAGAAGCTTTTGGAAGGTGGTTGGTCCAGGGTTTGCGAACTAGTGTAAGTTCTTTTGTGTAAAGTTATTTATATTATATTATATTATACTTGTGTTATTTTATAGTTGGGCCTAGTATACTTCTTTTCGAAGTTATACTAGTGGGTTAAGTTTTTAGATTGAGAATTGTTGAAAAGAGTTTTAAAAGAAAGTGAAAATTTATTTGTGGAATTTGGATATCTTGTTTCTAGAACTATAACCTTAAAAGATCTTGGATTAGTTTGGGGTCATAAATGATAAATATCTTCCGCTGCCATTTGCTTATTGATTAATTAGTATAGATGATTGATGTTGACTTCAGTATGGGATGTTGTGAGCATCAAAGTTTGTATTGATATCTAATTTGATATGACAACAAAATAAGTATTAATATCAAGAGTTCGGTTTTGAATAAAGTTTAAGATTCATTCTATAATCATTGTTTCATGTTAATGTTGTTTACGATATTTCCGTAAACACAGTTTTACGAGTTTTATTATCCTCAAGATTCAAAATATTGCTGAAGCATTTTCGCTCGAAAATATATATTAAAAAAGCAGTTTTGAATATAGTGAGAAACAATTATCCGATTCTTTAATAAATTTTCTTATTCGGCAACTATGATTTCAAATGTTCTGCTCTAATGCAGATGTCGGTTTTATATCAAAAAGACCCTATATATGCTATAATAAACTTGCTGAGCATTTCTTTCGCTCATACTTACCTGTTTTCAAATTTAACCTTCGGTGAGGATTAGCTTGCGCTATTTAGCCGCATAATTCGAGAAAGCAAAGAAGAAGCTTTTGGAAGGTGGTTGGTCCAGGGTTGGCGGACTAGTGTAAATTCTATTGTATAAAGTTATATTTATCTATATGTATTAGTTATGTTATTAAATCGTTGGTCTAGTATACTTCTTTTCGAAGTTATACTAGTGGGATAAATTTTGAGTTTGGGAATTTGTTGAAAAGAGTTTGAAAAGAAAGTAAAAAATTATTTTTGGAATTTGGATAGCCTTAAAAGATCTTGGATTATTTGGGGTCATAGATGATAAATATCTTCCGCTGGCATTTATTTATTATTTAAACAAGTTATTTTGGATTGAGGTTTCATAGTGACGACCAAATCCTCTGACCCCGGATTTGGGGGCGTTACAGTTACGCAATATTTTATTTTATCATAAAAACACATGTGATTCCTAACACTCCTTTTTAATTCATCATCAACTGCCTTCTTTTCAGAGTGATGCCTGCAAGGGTGGTCCGACTTTTGCCGCTCTAAAAAAGGACTAAGATTCTTATGAAGTGTTTCAAAAAATCTTCTATCCAGTGAAGTTGTTCCAACCAACCGTCGTTGTTGAGGGGTACCAACGGTTGTCCACCTTCAAGCAGAATCTTGAGTCTTCGACTACATCCATCTTCATGTTCTTTGTAGCCTCCATCTTCATACCTCTTAAAGCGTCCATATTCATATCTCTTGAAGTGTCCATATTCATGTCTCTTAAAGCGTCCATCTTCATGTCTCTTATAGCGTACATCTTTATCAGATACGTAGGCTATTGCACAAGTTTCCATCATTGTTAACTCTATTTTTCTCCTAAGATTTGATATTAGTGAGCCCATCCTTCTAGCAATAATTTGTTAATGGAGGAATTTGGTTAACAAAGAATAGAATTTCGCAGCTGGAATTAAGATCTTCAACGGTGGTCGGTGATTGGGAAAATCATCGGAGTGTGGTGATTTGTGCTTAAAAGAAGATGAGATTTCTAGAGTTTGTATTTACCTTCTCAGAGCTCTCAAACACGTGCCCTTACAATTTGCCTATGTACCTCCTTTTACAGAGGATCAATCCGAACATACTTCTTAAAGAACAAGAAATCAATATGGATTTGGCTTCTCGTTTTTAGGCCCAACATAAGTTGTTGATCCAAGTTGCTATTATAACTCGAACGTATATTTTTTAGGAGTGCCCAGTGATGCAGCCAAGTCATAAAGACCCAAAAATCAATTTTAACTTTGGAACTTCAAGAATAAGGAAACTTCCCGACCTGTGGATATCCTATCCGTTACTGCTATCTTTTCTGATCGCAATATATTCATGACATACCGTAAATACTCAAGTGCATCCTCGCTTCTGAGAGGATAATCCACATGACAACAAGATGAGTGATCTCAAGCATACAAGTGCAAATTGTGATATAACCCCAAAGTCTACCAACAAGGACAACCCATTAAATGTAGAGGCAAGGCTCCTGAAGCACATCCTAAGTTTTAACGATAATTACCTTATAAGGTTAACTCGCAATACTATAAAATGGCACCTTCATATACTTTTTGAGAAGGCAGGCTCCCGAAGTCCCCTTCTAAACCCTCAAGGTGCGCCCCAAGGTGTTGGAGCCTTTCTAGAGGCTCTTCTAGACCCCTAGGGTGTGCTCTAAGGGGTCGGAAGCCTCTCCAGAGGCTCCTCATCCGTACTTGTTTAAATATATGTTCAATTCATTTTTTGTTGAGTTTTAGGAACAACCATCCTTGAATAGTTTTTATCATCATTTATACCGCATCGCAAAGTGACCACCACTAATGGCCAAATACCCTTGGTGTGTGCCTGGGTAACTTCTTTTTCTTTGACAATCACATTTGTTCTTCCAAGTTGTGATATACCTTCTTCTAAAGACTTATCACCGATTTTCATCTTTCATCGTAAGCTTCATTATAGTGACCATCGTAAACCTTCGTCATTTCGATTATCGTGAACCTTCATCGTTGTGATTGTCGTGAACCTTTGTTATTACAACTATTGTAATATCTCGTCGAAACTTCTCATTATTGATGTTTGTCACGAACGGCCATGAGAATCGCTAAGGGCGCGCCCTCCGGAGCTCAATTCACTCCTTCCTTGTTGATGGTCTGGCCCATTTCCTTCGTTAATCCGATAAAATACCAATATTGATTTTATGTTGTAACACCTACAAATATATTAAATAACCAAATTAGGATCCATCCTAGTTAAATAACAACTAACATTAATTACATGGGACTAAAGTATCATAAAATAACGCTAGTAAGATAAAACATAATGTAAAATATGTATAAATTTATAATTTATCAATCGTGCAATATGAATATTTTAAAATCAATGTCAAATAAGTTTTCATAAAATTGAATTAAAATATTAAAAGATATTTCTAATTTATTACACCATTTTAATATGGAAAAAATGAAATCATATATTTAATACATTAAACTTGAAATCCTCTTTTATATTACACATATTGTAAAAGAATTCAATCTTATTTTTTAATCGTATTATATCATGTAAATAATACAATCTTAATTTTTAATTTGGTTTAAATACAAAAAATATACCAATACTAAACACATATCGTAATCTTGTATATAAATAACATCTTTTAATATCTATAATTTAATTATTTATTAATATTATGAATAATGTTTCCAAACTAATCCATCAATTATATTATCTATAGAATGCAATCTTGACTTTAATACGTCCATCTAGAAATTAATAATTATATTTAAAATTATATCTTGTTTATATTTAGTACATAGGATTTTGCATATCATAATAAAAAGTATACCTTTAATAGATAGATATTCTATTCTTGGATTAAAAACAAAATCTCTTATCTTTCAAGAACAAAAAATGTGATCTCGTAGTATCTAAGATTGAAGTGTTTAAACTGAGAACAGCCTATAAAAACAACAAACAAATCAGTATTGGTACTAAAAAATTTTGATAGCCATATACAAGTAAAGCACTATGAGTTGTACGTCTTCTATTCATATTGTAATATTCATGATGATTTTGAGTGTTGGTTTTTCGGACTTTCCAACTTGTAAGAACGGAGGTTAGTATTTTTTACAATTTCACGCTCAAATACGTACATATACATATATAAACACTTCAATTAAAAAATAGACAAAGAATTATTACTTTTTCAATTTATATTTAAAAGAACATTTTATTTTTTCTTTAATGAACTTGTATCCATATATTATGAAATGATGCAAGAGGTAAATTATTCCGCATGTATCTTCTCTAATATATTTTTTCATGTTTCTTTCTGCACAGTGTACCCCACTGCCAGTGGTCCACACCCGACGTGTAATTGTTTAATCAAGCTTGGTATAGATTGTGCCGATGATATTTGCGGTAAAGAGTGTGCGGAAGATTATTTTGGCACATTGCTAAATTATTATTGTTATGATAAATCAACATGTATGTGTGTATACAAATGCTAATGAAATTTGTATCTTGTTTAGTCATATCTATGTACTAATCATTGAAATATTATAAGAAATGTTCTTTTAACATATTTGGATCAGTTTTATATGATGTTAGTTAAGATAAAAGAAGGTATGAATAATTTCATTAAGTAATTATGAATAATCCAAAAATAAAAATAACAAATGTTCTTTTACCTTTTTTAATAAAGAATTATTTGATTTTACGATATCTTTCCAAAATCATTCGCAAATGCTGAGTTGTTAGCATATGATTAGTTAATGTTATGAGCAATTGATGATATCAAGCAGAAACTATCAGAAGTTCACATCAGAACTTATATAAATGGATGATGATATCAACAGATGATGATGTCAACGGATAATCTAATCAGTATTTGTCACATCAGTTGATCTTCGATAAGGAAAAGGAAATAGGAACTCAAAGCGGTGAAGGACTTTATCTCAGAAGCATTGTATTAGGTTTTCCTGTTGTTAATAGAATATGATTCCTTATACATTATGTAACTATACTCTATATAAAGCACATATTAGGTTCATGCTATAAGCATTGCGAACATTTGTAATATCCGAGAAAATTATGTGAATATTTTACGATAGATAAATAAATATAATGTGTTTATATGAGTTTAAAATGATTACTTCCATGATATTATGTGTTATAGTTGTTATATGTGGTCCCGCTAGGACCAGAAAATATTCGATTAATTAATATATGGTTAAATTACATTTATATGAATTGATCCGCAATCTGGACACGTGTTTATTTGCGTCTTTATCGAGGTACTCGTTTTATCTCGTTTTATGTGCGTTTGACTGTATTTTATGTGTTTTCAAGGTTTTCTGTTAATTTAGGAATCATTTCGGTTTCTCAAAAATCAACGGACCGGGACACCACCGGGATGTCAAATCCCACAAAATTCACGTTTTAATTTTTATAGAATTATATATATTTCAAATACCCTATATTTTTGTACTTTTGAATTATTCAAAATATTTAGAGAATTTTGATATAAAATTTATATTTAATTACATTTAAAATTATACCCCATAATTATAAATTTTGGGCCTAATTATTTAATTAAGCGATAAAAACACACTTAATTGATTTTTGGGTATGTATTTTTCAAAAAGTATAAATAGCCTAATTAATTATTTTGTTTCATTTATTTTTAATAAAAACAAAATTAAAGAACATAGATTGGGGGTGAAAATTCTTGCTCATAACTTTGATTAATAATTTTGGGCGATTCAGGAAGCCAAGTCTGATGTTTTAGTAAACAAATTCATCCTCTCGAAGAGACCTTTCTTTTAATATAAAGATCATCAACTGAGGTTCAGTAAATCACGAATTCGTTTTTCTTGTTCTTGAGCTCGAATTGGTTTTTTGATATTTATAAGTTTTTGATTGTTTCTGATGTTATAGTTAGCTTTATCATGATTAATATAATTGATTTGAACATGTTTTGTTGATTTTGTAATACGAAAATGTCCAAGTCGAATCCTTGGTTTTGTGAGTTTTAATTTTTGATTTTTGCGGATTATTTATGAATTGTTTAAGGATTATGAATTTATGAATAGATTATAGTGGATGTTGTAACGCCCTCCAGACCCGGGGTATAAGTCTGGGGGTTACTAGCTAACTCCAAACATGTACAACCTTAATAACAATAATAATGAAATATACCTAAACCCCTTTTAACACTAACCAGGATCTTTTAGGTTGAAGTATGAAAACAAGAACCACCAACTACTTTACTACAAACCAAATATAAAATCTTACAAACTCTCTTTATTACAAACCATTGTCTAACAAGTTTTAAACTGAGTTCATCTTTATTCAAACATACGCACTAACTATCTACACTCCACTTGTTCGGGAAACATAAAGTCTTTCTTCCTGAATTGGGATTAACACCTTGGGTATGAGAGGGTCTCGCTGCTTGACCCGCTTCTTTACCACTCGAGTCCTGATGGGTTTCATATTCTTTCTTACCTAAAAATAATAAGGTGAATAATAACAAAAAAGGGTGAGCCAAAAATTGTTCAACAAGTTCGCAAAATATAAACAGTGTTAAAGCAGTTTAAATGAATCGGTAATCTGGGTGTATCTGCAAAGATATAAACCCCCAATAATAGAAAGAAGACCACTACTGGCAAATACAAATGAACTAAACTGGACACAAGTTCGCATCTATACCCTGCTGATCAGCTAGGATATAGTGCAGATCTATATCGCACTATATAGATCTAGTCGGGCACCCAGGCTCTACGGCCTATCTCAAGGATCCGGTTATGTCCCGGTCCTTAGGATCAAGTAAAACTTAATCCCAACATCACTATCCAATCCATGGAGTAGCAACCGGAACAATCAGTATGCTTTGATATATTCCAATCACCGGAATATACTATGTGTAACAATTGGAATATGAATAAGAGATTCAAAGGAAAAGGAAAAATCAAGAATCGAAATGAAATATGAACAAGAGAATAACAATTTTGTATTGGTGTTTGTGAATAAGAATCAACGAGTGCAAGCGTGGTAAGAATCTGAAGAAATGTCACTATTCTGAAATTAGAATAGCGGAAAAACTTGCCTTCCACGTGATTTACTCCAAATATTTCACCTTCGTCTATCACCGGCTCAATCCGCTTTCCTGGCTTGGCTTCTATCAAAGAACTAGACTGATTTAGTCATTTCGTACTTCAATTGCATCTCAAACCGACTTCACGTCGTTCCTATTGTCTACCCATGCGCATATTATTGACTCGTATATTATTTATTAACAAGCAAGACTCGATTAACCACATAATACACATAAGCACATAAGCCACATAATCATTTTATGTTTAAAATAATTTTTAGAGCCAAAATCGACTCACTGTTCGCTTAATTGATCATTATCTCACTCATTTCCAATTTTTCGGGATTTATCAGACTCGTCTCTGCACACGATTCGGCTTATACTCAAATAAATATCAAGGATCAACTAATTTCTAGAAGGAATTAGGTTTTAATATTATTTTTAATAAAATAATTCATTTTTCCGAGTCAAAGGGCTTTCGTTTCGCTCGAATCGGACAAACGGTCTAATTAGTATCAATTAAATACAGATAAATCAATTTATTATTCAATATAAATAATTATTACTAATTATTAATCCCTAAAATAATTTTTAAATAATTATTTTGGAAAAATCAGAATTAAAAATGATTTTTCTATAATTTTTGGAATTAAAATAAATTTATTATGATTTATTGAAAATTATTTAATTAATTATCAAAATATTTAATCATTTTTAAATAATCAATAAATAATTGAGAAAATAATTAAATCTGATTTTTAGAAAATATTTCAGAATTATTTATAATATAAATCAATTAATTAAATAATTAATTAATCAATTTATAAAATAAATAAAACTGATTTTTTAATTAAAATAAAATAAAAATAATTTCCAAAAACATTTTTCAGAAAATCAATTCTGACAAAAACAGATCAAACCCCGGTTGCAAACCGGGTTGCAAACCGGGTTGCAACCGGGTCACCAAGAACATCCCGGGTTGGGGATGAACTGGCCGGAACTTGCCCAGAATCCGGCGACCGGCCAGGATTCCGGCAAGTCCAATTCTTGCCAAAAACAACATCGTTTGGTACGGTTTTTGAGTCCAATCATTCGAAATCATTTCACCCTTCTGATTCAGGCCAAAACCAACCGGAACAACCCCTACACCATCTTCTCCGATCACAACCGACATCAACTCCGGCCAAATATCGAAATCACGCATCTGAACATAAAACTCTACGTTTTATAGTGCAAATTAAAGCTAAAAACATGTATAATCAAAGCCCTAACATTTCAAGAACCAAATATTCACAGAAATCACGAAGTTATGATTTGAAAATTAAGCATAAACCCTAATAATCGAATATTACTATTCAGGAATCGTTTGTACAATCAAACACCATGGATCGACTGTAAATCATATCAGGAAGCTATATCAATCATCAAAACATCATAATAACCCTAGAATCAAAAAGCCCTAATTTGAACATAAACCCTAGAAATCGAAAATAAGAAACGATGCATTAAAACATGAAATTGATGATGGAAACAGAAAGAACAGATGAAAACTTTCGATTTGGATACTTGAATCGCTTGATTTGATGCTGTAATCTGTCCAAAATCACCGATTGAATTCCTAACCCGAATTGGTTCTTCCCGACCCGATTGCAGAGAATTTTGTGATTTTTCTGAATTTTAATTAATTAATTAATAATAATTAGGCTATTTGTAGTAGTAAAATTAATACTCCTAATTAAAATTAAGGCCCTAATTCTACATCTTTTAAAATTAATTGGCCCCTAAATTTATAATTTTTGAGTATTAAAATTTAATTTACAAATATTTTATATATACAATATATATGCCAAAATTTCCCAAAAATTGTGAATAATGCAAAAATACAAAGAAATGGTATAAATGAAAGTTCTATAATTTTATAAAAATAAAAATGTGATTTTTGTGGGGTTTTTGACAACCAATTGGGCCCGGAAAAGTCATTTTCCGTGAAACGAGAAAATTTGTAAAATACCTAGATGTTCAGAATAATGCGATGGTACAAGCCGTCTAATGAAAAATAGGGCCCATTATTTTATTTGAAATATCAGCTATAAAATCATGATTCGGGTCATATAAATTTTGATATGAAAGCTATAAATACAGAATAAGATATCTGAAAAATACCCTGAAAATACCTGGACGATACAGAATGCACGTAACACGTAACAATTAGGGTTTTACACTAATTACACATAAATGACACATTAACACACATAATTTATTATGAATATAATATAATACAAGCGTAATTTTCCCAGACGTAACAGATGTCAGCTTGATTTTGGTATCTGAATCGTGAGGTTTGGTTCAGAATTGATCGAACTCGGGTACTCGCCGGAAAAGTTCGAACCATGGTTCGACTTTTGACCGGAATTGATGCTACTGTGATGTTTGGACGGGATTTTGGGATTGTTTGGAATTCTGGGTCGATGACAAACGTATTGGTATGAAAAACGAGATCAAATGATTACGTTTTCGTTGGTTATCAGACTCGTCGGAGTCCAGCAAGAACCCGCCAGAATCTGGGCTCATTCCAGAAATCGGCCGGTGTTCAACCCGGACCCGGCCGTGTTCTTCGTAACCCGGTTTAATAACCCGGGTTTGATCCCCTTAAACCCTAACCCACAAATTCAAAATTGTTTTCCAAATTTTTTTTAAAATAAATCAAAATTCATTTCTATTTTCTAAAATCATTTCTTTTAATTTCAAAAATCATTTAATTATTATTTTTAAATTTTAAAAATTGTTTAAATAATTATTTTAAATCCTAAAAATTATTTTCTTTTATTATTTTTCAAAAATCCAAATTAATCTAATTATTGATATTTTATTTTAGTTGATTATTTATGGATTTCATTAATTTATTAAATCATTTAATCAAATAATTTTAATAATAAATAATTAAATAAAGTATAATTATTTATAAATAATTCAAATAATTCTTAAAAATTATTTTTGAGCTTTTACAATTTATAGTTAGGTATAATTTATATTTAGCTTTCAAATAATAATTAATATTATTATTAATTGATTTATTTCTTATTTTATTCGTAATAAATAAACTATTCGTCCGTTTAACACGACACGAACGCGTATAGGCTCAGGAAAACATTCTCTTTCAATAAAAATACTTCTGAGACCTAATTTCTTTTATATTGAAAGGTCATTTGATTTGTGAGTCATTTTGAGTCGGTATTTGATTGATAAATACGCTTAGTGACCTAATTTCATTTCTAAACACACCGAGCCTTATCTTTTGACAATCTAATTAATATGTTACATGAAATATGTGATTACATGTTATATGGATAACATGATTACATGTTATGTGATATTATACTATATGTTTATAGTTTTAAAATGCCATGATTAGTTATGAACGATCGGGTAGATGTCGAGACGTATAGTTACGTCGATTGAGTTTGGTTCTGTCAATTAAGATAGTCCTTTTGTTTATAAAATCGAGTAGCAAGGAGTGCATTCAAGTGATAGACAGAGTTAATAGCCAGCAGTTATAAACCAAGGTTATAGTGAAAAGTTATCAAGCATACCAGGAAAGTTTTATGTACTATTCTAATTTCATAATAGTTTATCATTCTATTTATCAGATTGTTAATTATATCATGCAAGTATTCCTGAACTTTCTTGTAGTATAATTGCAAGTATCCCTACTTTCACTTAATATTAAAGTGACATTTATTCTGAATCTATTATGCATGTTTTTATACTATTCTAAGTTTAGAATAGTTAATCATTTTATATTTCACTGTAAATTTCTCTATATAGTAGAACTTTGAGATGAGATTAGCGAATAACTAATTGTTCTAGTTATTTCTCCATCAGTTGTTGAGATGACTCCGAACCATGTTAAATGGGGAGTTATATTGTTAAGCATGTCGTTTGATTCGTCTCATTTGATTAAAAATATTTTACGGATTGGATGAATGTGTAAGTGATTGGGGCGGACGGTCCAGCGGAGGGCTATGTATTATATGAAATATTATGATACAACTTGTGCCATAGGCAGATATATTGCCTATTATTTGAGTATTCGCATTTTAGGACATGTTTCTATGAACCATGATCCAGTTCTATCATACGGGCTGATCAGCATGTGATAGTACATTCGTCGGTGAAAGATTCGAATCTAAAAATTATCGTTTACCATTTATAGCTTGTTTAGCCTTTATTGTGATCAAACATTACAATTTATCTCCTGTTATTCAGTTAGTATCAAAATGTGGTTTATCATTTCAAGCATACATCTTATACTGCTTGCTGAGCATTTCTTTCACTCATACTTGTTTATTATTCTGATCTTTAAGCCAAGTCAGAGCAGGCATGAGTTTCAGGTTTGACCTGGAGTTGTGTGCTTGAAATAGTTTGGTGTGTTTTCCAGGTAGACTATTTGGGACGCTTGACTAGTCTAGAGGTTTGTGATAAAAATTTTAATAGCTTTTAAAACTAAATAGACTTATGAGTTGTAATAACATTTAGTTTGTATTAGTGTTTGTTTCATACTATAACCTGTGATCCATCCAGTTGCATACAAGGGGTCATATTTATTATTTTATTCCTCTGTGTCTATTATGTTATGGTTTATAGGTCAGTGACTCCCAAATCTAGACCCTGGATTTGGAGGGCGTCACAACATTATTTTATCTTTTGCATAACCTAGCAGCTCTCAAGGATAATTGTTCATCCTTTCAAGAGAGCACATTTGTAATCAGTTTTTATTTGTTAATATATGTTGATTCTGTTGAAGCTTTGTCGAATTGATTGTATTAATTGTATTCACCCCCAACCTCTACAGTTGATTAAGGGCCTAACTCATTGTAATAGATGGCAGCCCTGAGATTATGTAACTTTAAATTTACAAGAGATAGATCATCCAGCTCCAGAAGCCCAATTTTCTTACCATCAGAATTAAAGGTTAAAACTTTGGTCCTTAGACTCGTCTCTATCTTGGCTCCTCCAATAGGCATATCAACAATATAATCAGTTTGATCAATGTACTTTGGAATGTAGTTAGTTTGTAAGGCATTCCTCTCTGCTTTAACTGTATCAGATTCTTTATGAATGAAGACCATCCGGCAATTACAGAATTAGTTACCCGGAGAATTATAGCAATGAGTTCCAATTCCTTCCATGGTTTGTCTCTTAACTGTTCTTGAGTCAACCTTAAGTTTCTCCCAGACTCCAGAAAATAAATCATTTTCTCTTCAGCTTGATCAATAACAATTTGTACTGACATTATCTTCTGTAAGTCTTCAAGCATTACATTATCTCAAATAAGAATGCTTTCTTAAAGTCAAATCATCTCCTACAAATAGATCATCAACATTTAATCTTCCAAGACCACTTCTGATTCCAGGTTTTCTAGAGTGAGAACTTCCAATGTTAATCTTCTTTAATGTTTTAGAAGAATCACTCCTAGGTGCTGGTTTCTTGCTTCCCCATAGTAGCTTCTTCTTTTCTTAAAAAGTAACTTCTGGCTTATTAGAGGCTATGTCTTCAGAATTAGGATATGATAAATCAGCTTGAATTGGATTTGAGAAATCAACAACATAAGTAGAATCAAAGGTTGTGATTGGTTGAATAACAGTTTACTCTTCATTAACTTGAGCAATGTCATAGTTTAATTTAAATTTTTCAGTCCGGACAACTCCATGAATCTTCCTTTTTTGGTGAGCTTGAATAACTTCTTCTTCTTCAAATCTTTCTTCAGTATCATATGCTTGAACTACTGTATAGATTGTATTTATCAGTATTTGAGATTTAGTTGCCTTAGATACTGATTTCTTCTTTGTAACAACTTTGGACTTAGACTTTGAAAGATTTTTCTTCTGTCCTACCTTATCTTTCCCTTATCCCTTGAGATTTGAGAGATCTTTCAACCTATGCCTGACTTACCTCCCTTATAACTACACCTTTGGTTGGTCTGTTAGAAGGATCATCTTCATAAAGATCTTGAGAGATAACAACAATATCAGTATTTACTGTCTTCATGGATTTCTTAAAGTCTTCCTCCATTTGCCTTAGCTGTTCTAGATCAACTCACCTCAGAGTCAAATGCTTCAAAATTTGGATCCTTATTGTAACACCCCCAAATCCGGGGTCGGGGATCCGGGTTGTCACGAGTTCCATTTCCCTTAATAACACCCAATCTTAATAATTAATTGACTACTCTGTACTGTGACCCCATAATAAACACACACACCACATGTTATAGTCTCAGAGATGAACATCCAAAAATAATCACAATTCATTTTATTCCACAATTATCTGCCAATACACCTTAAAAGGTTTTCTGAATAAAATTTACATTTTCTTTGCCATTATTACAATTCATAAATATACATAAATCTGGTACATCAAAAGTTGAAGCCTAGCCTAGTGGTAGTTCCTACCTCAGCTACAGCGACATCAATGCCCATAGGAAGCTGCGGAACGTTTCCTATCCGCTCGCGGATTGGGAGCTTGGTCCTGTTCATCTTGTCTATCTGATGTTGTGTGATGGAAGAAGAAAGCAAGGGTGAGCAACAAGCCCACCAAAATAATATGTGTATAATGATTAAGAATATATGAGCCTTCTCATAGTACTCATGAAAGTCTTGGTCAAAAGAAATGAACCAAGTTTGATATCTTAATGCGATGAAGTCGCAAAATATTTAGTATATATACATATATACTTTTCAAAATATTAGAAGTCCTCTTCCATGCATAATATACACAAAGTCCCAGTGTATAACTGTATATAAAAAAATATCGTTGCAAGGTTATCTCATATATCTAACCTTGTCTCAACGTTTTTCTGAAAATCTTTGTCATTCATAAGACAATTATTAATTAGATATAAGTTTAAAAGATGAAGTTACAAGATACCCCAATATACTTATATCTTTCCCAAATACTACTTGAACTACCACCGTTCAAGTTATAATCAGTTTCAAAAGTTCATCACATAGATGAGACTACAAGACAAGATTTGAATAGATTCAATCTTTGAATATCATTATAAATAATGAAGTTACGAGATACTTCATTAAGTCCCGACATATATATACACCTATATATATACATTTCCTGAAAACCTCTGTCATGTAAAGTATGAACAGAATTGCAATATCCAATAAATTTGGAAAGGAAAGAATTTTGGCATAAACCTGATATCTTGCTGATCAGGCAAAGATACCAATAAGTAACCTTGTCTACTAGTAGATGGACGAATTCCCCACTGGTCATCACCCTGGTCGCAATAGGACCTTATGCTGGACTGCCACTCAGCCACTTATGCATTTGATGAACTCCCACTGAGCCACTTACACTATCATGGACGCCCACTGAGCCCATGTTGCTTATGCCGACTCAATAGATGGACTTACTTCCCGAACGTTGGGTAAGTAATCAATTCATTAACAAAACTGCAACCTTGTTGCGAATATAAAATACACCATAGAGCCAGATCCCTTAGATTTTTGAGAGAGTATTCAAGTCCCCTTAAAATGGAAGATCTTGAATTTGAAAACAAGTTTTGGGATCCGCTCTACCCTTTTTAAATTCATTTTGAAGACTCGAAAACATTTTTAAGAATGTTTGGAGTAATGCTGATTTATGAAATAAATCAGTCCCAATATGAAAGAAATATCTGAATATTATTATTTAAATAATATTCCCATAAAGAATAATGGAGGTAGAAGTTGGAAAACTTATACTCGAATGAATAGCAAATAATCAAAGATATACTTATACGAAAGTAATATCTTTATTTGAATAATCAAAAATAAGTTTGATTATCGACACCTTATTCTTTAATACAATAAAGAATATTATTAAGTAATAAGCGGAGTCATAATACCTTGAATGAATACTATAAATAATATTCATAAAATAAAGGAGTCATAATTCCTCAAATGAATATCCAAGTAATATTCAATAATAATATAAACTGAGTCATAAGCCCTCGAATGAATATTCAAATAATATTCAAATAATAAAATGAACTGAGTCATAAGCCCTCGAATGAATACTCGAATTAATATTCAATTAAGTAAAATAAAGGTATCGAATAAACCTTATTCGATCAATAGTTTTAAAAACTATAACCATATATATATATAAATATATGTATATATATATAATATACTCGGGAACATCGACTCCCGGTTTAGAAATATGTTCACCTTTTATCCCCTATACTAAGGGTATACGCAACTACTTGCTTATTTCTAGCATAGGTATTATGCAACTATAAGCATTGAAATCAACAGATAGATAACCAGATTACGAAACAGACATGCATATATACCATATCAGCATGCTCCAATATATCGCAAAATTTGCTAATAACAATCATGCACTATCACAAGATAATGCATATACACATATACATCACCACAACAGTATAACGGGTAGAAAACTTGCCTGAGCGACTGGGGGTTACGAATGGCTCGGGACGAGTCTGGTAACCTATAAACAACAAGTAAGTTTGAATTAAACCAAAGTCACTTGTAAATCTATACTCTAACCAACTCAGACTCTAACGCTCGATTTGCGCTTACTGATTCTCTTAAGTCACTCGAGTACCCTCGGCTCCACCATTTTTAATAAATTAACCATTACGAGTTTTAAAGCGATTCCTCCGCGAGTGTCTTACCAACTGCCTAACACTCTTACCATAATTGTTTCATACATTAATTAACCCTTTTTGGTCTTTAACCTATGTTTCAAAGTAAGGCGAGGGGAAATATTTCGTTCGCGAAACGCCGTTACTTGAAACGGTCGTTTCTCCTAAACCGTGCATCGGAATCGAACGAACTAATATCAAAACGAAGCTCGTAACACGAGCTATCTAGACATGGCAATGGTCATAATCTAGCAGGGGGTTCTCGGGTCCTAAAGTTATGCACCAGAACAGTCTAAAGAAAACCGGACGTTACGACGGCTATGTTTACGTGATTTCCCAAATTTAAACCATTCAAAACCAACCACAATTCAACCCCAAATCAATCATACAACCAACATCCATCCAAAAACACTCCAACAGCCCCATCAAATCAATATTACCAATTCATACTTATTTCTCAATTATGAACTAAGAGTTTTACTTAAGTTCATTGACTAATTAACCAAGATTTCCAACTCCAAAAATATCACAAAATCAACCAATCTCTAAACACACAATAATCATGCCTCTCACCAACTAAAATACTCATAACAAGCTTTAAACATGATTACACACCCATTACACTAACCCATCATCTCAACATTAGGAAATCTAAACAACAAAACTTAAAACTAAGATCATGAAGAGTTATACCTTCCTTGAAGCTTTTAATCCATGAAAGATCCTTGGAATGCCCATGGAAGCCTTAATCTAACCTCCTACAAGCTTGTTCTTTCAAAGAAATCAAGAACACAAAAATTAATTTCAAGAAAGTACTATTCACCATCTTCTTCCTTGATTTATAGAAAAAGATTGGCTTGGAATTAGAAGCTTAAACTTATAGGAAGTATGTAACTTAACTAGGAGAAGCTAGGATAATTACCTTGCTAAATAGTAAGTGGTGGAGCTTGGATCTTCATTTTCCTAAGAAAGAAGCCGAGAGCTTCAATGGAAAAAAGAGGGTTTTGTGTTTTGTTTGGTGAAATGAAATGTTTTTGGCTTGGTTGGTTGCTTTTTGATTTGTTTTAGGTTAATTACCTAATTAACCTTGATTTTGTGTGGTTATAATTCAACCACACTTCCTTCCCTCCTATGTCATGCTTGTGTCATGCTATGATGTCATCTTTACCTCCTTGTCCTCTTCTCATTGGTTGGGTGACATCATCCTCTCTAATCCCTTTGATTAACTTCCTAATTGTTTGCCTAATGACCGCTGATCTGTTATACGGTTCGCTTAACTTTCGTTTTCGTTTATCGTTTGAAGGATCATACCCGGGATCTTATTACTTAGGTTCCCTTAACCTTTCTCAATACATTATATTCCTTTTTATGATCCTCTATTATAATCCTTTAATTTAAATCCTTTTCATCCTGTTACCTTATACTCAATTCTTTCCGTATCTAGTGGATTTCCGGGAAAAATCAAAGTGTTCGGAATTGGATTCTGACGATCTTTACATACACTTATATACCATATAGAGTGCCAATAAAATCTCAGAATATCCATAAAAGAACCCCTACCTAGTGTGGCATGAAAATTTTTCTCATTCAGCAAAAACACTATTCATAAGGGTTTCAAAAATTTCCAAAAATTGGGGTTATTACAGTCCCCCCTCCTTAAAAGGATTCCGTCCCGGAATCAGATAGAAAATGAATAGGGATACTTTTTTAACATTGCACTTTCTAACTCTCGAGTAAATTCTCCCACATTGTGGTTCTTCCATCAACTCTGAATAGTTTGATAACCCTTCTCCTAAGCACTTGCTCCTTTTTCAATCTATAACCCTTCCTGGTTGCTCCATATAGGTTACGTCTGGTTGCATGTCTGAGCACTCATATGCCCCTATTTATCTGACATCTGAATTATACTTCCTTAACATTGATATGTGGAACACGTTATGAACTTGCTACAGGTTCGGGGATAGGGCTAGCTCATATGCTAACTTCCTAAACGTCTTAATATATCCAAGGGTCCAACAAATTGTAGACTTAGCTTTCCTTTCTTCCCGAACCTCATCAATCCTTTTCAAGGGTTTCCAAGGGGATACCTATAACATTACTAGGCCCCCTATTTCATACTCTTTGTCCTTTTTGAGTCAAATCAGCATACCTCTTATGTCCATCTTGGGTTACTACCAGCCGTCCTCTGATTAGATCTATTATATCCCTGGTCCTTTGGACTACTGCGGGTCCGAGCATCTTGCGCTCTACAACTTCATCCTAACATAAGGGAGATCGACATTGTCTTCCCTCAAGGATCTCATAAGGCGACATCTCGATAATGACATATGATCTATTGTCGTAAGAAAACTCAATCCGTGTTAAGTGATCATTCCACTTTCTTTCAAGTCTATTGCACAGACTCTCATTATAGCTTTTAACATTAGAGCTTTCGCTTCTCAATACCCATTCTTTTCCAGTTCGTAATCGCTACTACCCTCCGTTCCTAATATTATACTGGTTACACTTTTGCTCATTAGCGTTCTATAACCTTTTAATAACCACGTCAACCTTAGTATCACGAATGTGCTTCCATTCTGACTACCACCATAACTTTACTACTCCTTTTTCAGTTGTTTCCATTTTCCAAGGTTTGATCAATCATATAGAAGTAAAAGAATTTATTGAGAGATCACTATGATCATGAACACTTGTTATATCGCATAGTTAGTACAGAAGGTGGCCAGCCTTTAGTACTTGACAAGCAATTAAACAATAGATGGTATCCTACTAGGCTTCTATCACACAGATAGATAGTCATTCGGCAATACCTCCCCTTCTGGAAGGGTTGTTCTTCTCAGCTTACATGAAATGAAAAGGAGAGAAAAGAACGAATTGAAGAGAATTGTATATATATAAAAATATACTGCCACAAAATATCTGGCTTGGAATCTACCTCTGAACTATAGAGGTTTGTCATAGGAGAACAAAACATATATGTATTTATATCAACATCAAGAATTATAGCATTGTATCTCACATACCTAAATATTTTTGCTATTCCGTCCATCATTCTATGGACCCAGGCTCTTCCTTGAGCTTATACACAATCACCTTTGAAACTCCCTCGATATCGAAAATCGAATCTGGGATCTCATTCTAGACATCATCGTTACTAGAATTCTATGCTTGCACCGCAACCTTCCTCGTATATTAATACGACTCTCTATTGATAAGAAGGAATAAATATTCAATAGGTAGATACTCTACTTAATTAGTCTATCAATGATAACTTATACACTACCACGACCCGTTTAGTGGTACTCAATCTCAACATCCATTCCAATACAACTCTCACGGTTGTAACCAGCTCATTACTCGCAGAATCATTGCTGCATTACTATGGTCCACTACTGACTTACTGTCGTCATTCACGTTCCATGAAATCTTAATATCTAACCATACGGAGTCCATACATGTCGTATCAAATCCTTCTAAGGAGGTAACATAATCACCATTTCTGATTCATGAAGAACACTCCTGATCCTGACATACATACATGACATGAAGCAGATAAAATTGCAGAAGAGTTTCAATCAAAGCAACGATAGCAGGTTAATACCATTCTAAATCATATGCCTTCAATTGAAGACTTAAGTCAAAGGTTCGTTTAGTCCTTTTTGAAATATGGTCCTGGATTATTCTCAAGATAGGACCTTCTAAGATAGATAGCCCGTTCATGGCGATTACACGAATTAAACCTTTACCAACTACTATTACGGTTGGGTATTGCACAATCATCAGAAGGAATGTCCATCTTCCAAACCATAATACAACCTTTACGGCTTCAACCATCATCACTGTATTCCTTTGGCACAAGCGCCTATAATTATCCTCTTACCTTTAAAGTGTCGGCCACCTCTTTGGCCTTTCCTGATAGTAAAATTTCCCTACAGTCAATGTCATTTTAACCACCTCCAAATAAATTTTCTACCTCATTTCAATCACAGCTTATGTGAAGATGTTTTCCTTAAAATCTGATGAGTAAAAAAAAATCACCATTTTTCCATAAGTTATTGCCTCAGTCTTTAGAGGTTAATTACTGTCACGATTGACTCTCAATTATACTTAGAACATCTTTTATCTTAAGTCCTAATTGCCTGGAACAATTTCGACCTTTACTGGTTCGATCCATACTTTCTCGTGGTTTAACACGTGCCCCACTTGGCATCATTATAATTACGTCATATTTCCTTTATCCACATTTCTATTCTTGAGAATTTTGAATATTACCTTTCTCCTTGTAAAACCTCTAAGGTTATCCTTGAATCGTTCCTCCTGTATTCCCTAGATACAGGGCATATCAAAATACCATTTACTAATACTAGAACCATTGTCTATATACTTCTGAAAAAATTCTCCACTGATTCTTAAAGGTTGTTATTACCTTAATCCTTTCCAATTCATACTGTCAAGACTCATACTATCCTTATTAAGGGTGAAATGCCAACCTTTATGCATTCCCCTAGGATTCATTTTAAGTTACCGATGTTCTATCCTTAATTCCACCTTTAAAAAGGTACTTGCATCCTTCCATGGATAAATCAAGTCTTATATCCTTGATAGATTATCTTAATCAATCATTCCTACCTCGATAGTTTATACCAATTTCACAATAGCATCCTTATTCAAACTGAGTCAACCCATATGGCCTTCAAAAGATAACAATGGTCATCCGCTTTTCTTGCCTAATTTGGTAATGATAACAAGGATGTTCTGGAAGATATTGGTCATGTTCAACGTGAACTTCTTCTTAATAATTCCTTATTTACTTTTGTTGTTTATCCCAACAGTCATCTCAATGTTGGGATATCTCTCATACCTGGCATCTCCCTTTCTGGGTATCATGCCACCGGTCTTACACTTCACCTTCTTGAAGGTCAATTCCTTCATCCAATTTTCTTAATTTCTTACTTTCTTGTGTCCTCAGTCTATCCGCGTCTCATTATTTATCCTTCGAATTATCTCAAGGTTTCCTCGAATCTTCCCAACTTACAGGGGATAAAATATATGTATCTCTTATGCCCTCAACCATCAATTTTAACTCATGGTGAATCACCCTCATCCTGACGATTACATACTCTTCTATTTCTATTTCTACGAGTCTTTCGGGTTTCCTCATACCCAACTCCCTTATCATTCCTCAAACTCTATTGCCGTTATATTCCCTTCCACTTCAATTTCTTTTTATTTTCCTTTCTCTTATCATTATTTCATGAACCAACACAACATAAGCATTGATTTCAAACATCCCATCATTCTGGATTCGTGCCTTCAGAATGAATCTTGACAACTTTTACATCTTAGATTCATAATTCATCATACTCGTCTGCCTTTGTTCTGGCTCTAAAGCTTTTACACTATCTCCTTATCTTTGGGAATTACTTTCCCGAAAACAATTGACTGAACTTAAATCAGTTTATTATAATCTCTTGCTCCGTGCCTTCCTTGGTCTTTCACCAGCGGGTGGTCTCTTTCTTAGGAGGGTAAGTGACAAAACAGTCTTTTGTGGTTCGTCAATCATTCAGAATCTCAAATGATTCCTCTATTTTCTTTAGCCAGGCTCTTGCCTCGACTAGGTCAACCTGTTCCTTGGAACTCTGAGAGCTTAGAGACTTAAAGAACCTGAAAGAATTTCTCACCGCATTGTTTCCTCAGGGTGGTGGTTGGGGTAAATAGTCTAAGTTCTTTTTAGACAGGTCCATGAATTGCCATATAGGAGTACCGTCTCGGGTCTCCTTTCCTTTCTCGACTTTCTGTTTCCTTAGTATGAAATGTTTCATCCTTCTCCCACAATCAGGGTTATCTTATACGTGAAAATCCTTGTTTTCCACTTCATTATGTTATGGGTTCCTTCTATCTTGATGGCGACCTCCCTGACTATCACGTTCAGGGTTTGCTCTAAATCTTATTACTCAAACTAGCTTTCATCTAAGATCTCATCTTTAAGCTCTTGAACATTTGGAACCCAAATTCTGTAGGAATACCTCATTATTCCCTTATCATCTTTCTCGGTATTAATCTCTTATCTATTTGTTGGCTCTCTGCCTTCATTCATCACTTTTTCTGGAACAATATGTTCTTTTCGACTAATTCGGACTGTATTGCTATCTCAAACATCTTTTCGGTACTGGCTCCAGTTACCTTCACTTCTATTTCCAAAATTTCTTAGAAACTCTCCCAAAGACCTTATCATCTTGAGTCTCTCCTTTTTACTAAGGGCATCAGCCACCACATTGGCTTTCCCCGAATGATAAAGAATCTCCCAATCATAATTCTTGATTAGCTCTAACCGCCTCCTCTGGCGTATGCTGAGCTCTTTCTACGTGAAAATGTACTAGAGCTCCTATGGTTTGTGTAAATCTCGCACTTCTATCCATACCAGTAGTGCCTCCAATATTTAGGGCAAAATTATTGCCACGAGCCCAAGCTCATGGGTGGGGATATCGAATTTTATATTCCCTTAATTGTCTTGACGCGTACGCGATTACCTTGTTGTGCTGTATAAAAGCACCCTAATTCCTTATGTGAAGTGTCACTACACATCACAAAATCTCATTTTCCATCCGGCAACGCCATCATAGGGGCCGTCACCAATCTTTGCTTCAGTTCTTGAAAGTTGTTCTCGTATTTCTCTGTCCATTCAAACTTCTCAGTCTTACGAGTAAGCCGCGTTAAAGGGGGCTACTATCTTTACAAACTTGAACGAACCTCTGGTAGTGACCGGCCAATCCTACCTCTGGTAGTTGCCCTAACCATGGTCATCAATTCCTCAGTGGTCCTTTATTCATTCTTGTCAGGATCCTCCATGGGATCCTCCTCAGCAACTATCCCTTCTAGGACAACATCCTCAACCGCTACATCCTCAATATGAACATCATCCGATCCCGCGTTAGGACGCTCTATCGGATCCATAATCTGATCTCTAATAAGTAATAAACATCATCGCATTGTTGCTCCTCAACCTCAGGGTTCGGAATCCCACTACCATATACGATAACGAACTACGCTACTATCACGATATTTATAGGGGTTCCCATAAGGGTTTTAACTGTCAGTACTACGTTAGGTAGTCCGACTATGAACTTGGCAAGAGTTCTTATTATCTTAGTGAACTTATTATCTTAACGTCACATCATCTCTGAGGTTTATAACGCTTAGCTCTGATACCACTTCTGTAACACCCCCAAATCCGGGGTCGGGGATCCGGGTTGTCACGAGTTCCATTTCCCTTAATAACACCCAATCTTAATAATTAATTGACTACTCTGTACTGTGACCCCATAATAAACACACACACCACACGTTACAGTCTCAGAGATGAACATCCAAAAATAATCAAAATTCATTTTATTCCACAATTATCTGCCAATACACCTTAAAAGGTTTTCTGAATAAAATTTACATTTTCTTTGCCATTATTATAATTCATAAATATACATAAATCTGGAACATCAAAAGTTGAAGCCTAGCCTATTGGTAGTTCCTACCTCAGCTACAGCGACATCAATGCCCATAGGAAGCTGCAGAACGTTTCCTATCCGCTCGCGGATTGGGAGCTTGGTCATGTTCATCTTGTCTATCTGATGTTGTGTGATGGAAGAAGAAAGCAAGGGTGAGCAACAAGCCCACCAAAATAATATGTGTATAATGATTAACAATATATGAGCCTTCTCATAGTACTCATGAAAGTCTTGGTCAAAAGAACTGAACCAAGTTTGATATCTTAATGCGATGAAGTCGCAAAATATTTAGTATATATACATATATACTTTTCAAAATATTAGAAGTCCTCTTCCATGCATAATATACACAAAGTTCCAGTGTATAACTGTATATAAAAAAATATCGTTGCAAGGTTATCTCATATATCTAACCTTGTCTCAACGTTTTTCTGAAAATCTTTGTCATTCATAAGACAATTATTAATTAGATATAAGTTTAAAAGATGAAGTTACAAGATACCCCAATATACTTATATCTTTCCCAAATACTACTTGAACTACCACCGTTCAAGTTATAATCAGTTTCAAAAGTTCATCACATAGATGAGACTACAAGACAAGATTTGAATAGATTCAATCTTTGAATATCATTATAAATAATGAAGTTACGAGATACTTCATTAAGTCCCGACATATATATACACTTATATATATATATACATTTCCTGAAAACCTCTGTCATGTAAAGTATGAACAGAATTGCAATATCCAATAAATTTGGAAAGGAAAGAATTTTGGCATAAACCTGATATCTTGCTGATCAGGCAAAGATACCAATAAGTAACCTTTTCTACTAGTAGATGGACGAATTCCCCACTGGTCATCACCCTGGTCACAATAGGACCTTATGCTGGACTGCCACTCAGCCACTTATGCATTTGATGGACTCCCACTGAGCCACTTACACTATCATGGACGCCCACTGAGCCCATATTGCTTATGCCGACTCAATAGATGGACTTACTTCCCGAACGTTGGGTAAGTAATCAATTCATTTACCAAAACTGCAACCTTGTTGCGAATATAAAATACACCATAGAGCCGGATCCCTTAGATTTTTGAGCGAGTATTCAAGTCCCCTTAAAATGGAAGATCTTGAATTTGAAAACAAGTTTCGGGATCCGCTCTACCCTTTTTAAATTCATTTTAAAGACTCGAAAACATTTTTAAGAATGTTTGGAGTAATGCTGATTTATGAAATAATGGAGGTAGAAGTTGGAAAACTTATACTCGAATGAATAGCAAATAATCAAAGATATACTTATACGAAAGTAATATCTTTATTTGAATAATCAAAAATAAGTTTGATTATCGACACCTTATTCTTTAATACAATAAAGAATATTATTAAGTAATAAGCGGAGTCATAATACCTCGAATGAATACTATAAATAATATTCATAAAATAAAGGAGTCATACATCCTCAAATGAATATCCAAGTAATATTCAATAATAATATAAACTGAGTCATAAGCCCTCGAATGAATATTCAAATAATATTCAAATAATAAAATAAACTGAGTCATAAGCCCTCGAATGAATACTCGAATTAATATTCAATTAAGTAAAATAAAGGTATCGAATAAACCTTATTCGATCAATAGTTTTAAAAACTATAACCATATATATATATAAATATATGTATATATATATAATATACTCGGGAACATCGACTCCCGGTTTAGAAATATGTTCACCTTTTATCCCCTATACTAAGGGTATACGCAACTACTTGCTTATTTCTAGCATAGGTATTATGCAACTATAAGCATTGAAATCAACAGATAGATAACCAGATTACGAAACAGACATGCATATATACCATATCAGCAAGCTCCAATATATCGCAAAATTTGCTAATTACAATCATGCACTATCACAAGATAATGCATATACACATATACATCACCACAACAGTATAACAGGTAGAAAACTTGCCTGAGCGACTGGGGGTTACGAATGGCTCGGGACGAGTCTGGTAACCTATAAACAACAAGTAAGTTGGAATTAAACCAAAGTCACTTGTAAATCTATACTCTAACCAACTCAGACTCTAACGCTCGTTTTGCGCTTACTGATTCTCTTAAGTCACTCGAGTACCCTCGGCTCCACCATTTTTAATAAATTAACCATTACGAGTTTTAAAGCGATTCCTCCGCGAGTGTCTTACAAACTGCCTAACACTCTTACCATAATTGTTTCATACATTAATTAACCCTTTTTGGTCTTTAACCTATGTTTCAAAGTAAGGCGAGGGGAAATATTTCGTTCGCGAAACGCCGTTACTTGAAACGGTCGTTTCTCCTAAACCGTGCATCGGAATCGAACGAACTAATATCAAAACGAAGCTCGTAACACGAGCTATCTAGACATGGCAATGGTCATAATCTAGCAGGGGGTTCTCGGGTCCTAAAGTTATGCACCAGAACAGTCTAAAGAAAACCGGACGTTACGACGGCTATGTTTACGTGATTTCCCAAATTTAAACCATTCAAAACCAACCACAATTCAACCCCAAATCAATCATACAACCAACATCCATCCAAAAACACTCCAACAGCCCCATCAAATCAATATTACCAATTCATACTTATTTCTCAATTATGAACTAAGAGTTTTACTTAAGTTCATTGACTAATTAACCAAGATTTCCAACTCCAAAAATATCACAAAATCAACCAATCTCTAAACACACAATAATCATGCCTCTCACCAACTAAAATACTCATAACAAGCTTTAAACATGATTACACACCCATTACACTAACCCATCATCTCAACATTAGGAAATCTAAACAACAAAACTTAAAACTAAGATCATGAAGAGTTATACCTTCCTTGAAGCTTTTAATCCATGAAAGATCCTTGGAATGCCCATGGAAGCCTTAATCTAACCTCCTACAAGCTTGTTCTTTCAAAGAAATCAAGAACACAAAAATTAATTTCAAGAAAGTACTATTCACCATCTTCTTCCTTGATTTATAGAAAAAGATTGGCTTGGAATTAGAAGCTTAAACTTATAGGAAGTATGTAACTTAACTAGGAGAAGCTAGGATAATTACCTTGCTAAATAGTAAGTGGTGGAGCTTGGATCTTCATTTTCCTAAGAAAGAAGCCGAGAGCTTCAATGGAAAAAAGAGGGTTTTGTGTTTTGTTTGGTGAAATGAAATGTTTTTGGCTTGGTTGGTTGCTTTTTGATTTGTTTTAGGTTAATTACCTAAGTAACCTTGATTTTGTGTGGTTATAATTCAACCACACTTCCTTCCCTCCTATGTCATGCTTGTGTCATGCTATGATGTCATCTTTCCCTCCTTGTCCTCTTCTCATTGGTTGGGTGACATCATCCTCTCTAATCCCTTTGATTAACTTCCTAATTGTTTGCCTAATGACCGCTGATCTGTTATACAGTTCGCTTAACTTTCGTTTTCGTTTATCGTTTGAAGGATCATACCCGTGATCTTATTACGTAGGTTCCCTTAACCTTTCTCAATACATTATATTCCTATTTATGATCCTCTATTATAATCCTTTAATTTAAATCCTTTTCATCCTGTTACCTTATACTCAATTCTTTCCGTATCTAGTGGATTTCCGGGAAAAATCAAAGTGTTCGGAATTGGATTCTGACGATCTTTACATACACTTATATACCATATAGAGTGCCAATAAAATCTCAGAATATCCATAAAAGAACCCCTACCTAGTGTGGCATGAAAAGTTTTCTCATTCAGCAAAAACACTATTCATAAGGGTTTCAAAAATTTCCAAAAATTGGGGTTATTACACTTATAGAATAGAGTTGTATTTCTTCCTTTTACTTTCGGAGTTTGAATATACTGACTTGCCTCTGCACCAGCTTCTATCTCCATAATACCTTGGTCTGCATCAGCAGTTGTGACTTGTAAAGTTTGTCAAGTTGTTGTAGTCATAGTCAGTTCCCTAACTCATCTCTTACTTTGTTTACTTTCTCCACCTTGTCGAGATTAAGACCTTGTGATTGCTTTTGTTGAACCACTAATTCCAACTAGCTCTTCACCTCTTCTCCTTTCACTATCCATTTGTCCCCCCTTATTACCTCCATCAGGATTTTCATCATCAGTATTTGTCAATGTCAGTTGCTTACATTTAGATTAAATAATTTTCTCCCCCTTTTTGGCATCATCACCAAGCCGTAGAGAAATAATCAGCTCCATTGAATTATGTACCTCTATAAGTTGATCAGAGATTTGAACTTTTTTAGCTTCCAATCTAGCTTGATTGACTTCAATTGTAGTTTGTCTGGAAATAACTGGCGTAATTTATTTCTGAATTTCCCGATGAGTAGTCAGCTTTGACGCAATCAGTGATTCCTTGATCTGATTGATTTGAGAAGTAGTTGCTTCTTGAGCTGTATGTAGGGATCTGACAACCAGAGTAGATGCTTTCAGATGAGTCACCGTATCAGGATTTTGAATTCTCTTTTCAGTTGTCTCCAAATTTTCAATAGCATTTGTTCTGGAAATAGGATATGTATCATCTTTCCATTCAGCATTCCGGATAGCATCAAGATAATCCTGCTTCTTTTTGGCATCTAACTCCTTCATTTTCTGTTTCCTTACATGTGTAGGCATATCTTCAGGGAAGAAAATATCATCCTTAGGATCTATAAGAACATTAGAAATATTAGCTTCTTCACCATCATTAGATTCTCTCTTTGCAACTGGATTTTGAACTATCTGCTGAACTTCCTCATCAGCTTCAGCATGTAAGGTAGAATCAGAAATTAGTGCAGTATGTGATCCAGCAGCTTCAGAAGATTCAATACCAGCAGCAGTAGTCTCCCCATCTTCAAGAATTATAGATAAATGAACTGGACTTCTAAATTTACTTCCAGAACCTCAGTTCGTGTAGAGTGTTGTGGTGACCCTGTAGTGGATAAAACTTTATGAATGGACTGTTGTGCTTCTTCTTCTTCAGTAACAACAGGGATTACTTCAGTTGGTGGAATATCAGAGTAAATGTACTGCAAGAAAGTATCAGTACTTAGACCTGCAGGGAGATTAGCAGCACTTGGTACATCAGAGTTTATCAAAGTGTCAAAAGTCTATTGTTCAGCAGCTGTTTCATGTGTACTCTGTGTACCTACAAAATATAACAATTATCACTTAATCTCTATATTCTTCTAAATTAGTCTCACTACTCCTCACATCACACAGCTCATGACTTTTAATAGTCATAGTTTCCTCACAAGGATTAGTAAATCATATCTCTCATCTACCTCTCCTTTTTCCAGTGGGATTCTGCCTCTCTTTAATTCTGTTTTTCTCTAAATCTTTTCACACAACTCACAGAAAAGTCAGATAATTTGTTCTACAGAAATAATAGGTGGCTAAAGAAGGGTGATTTATGGTCATACAACTAGAGGTGGTCCTTAAATAAGGTTTAGAAATAATCATACCAACAGGATTTATAACATGCATAATAAATGCTAAAAATACCAAATCAGTATTTAGAATAAATGCTGATAAAGTAACAACATTATTTATACCTTGTGAATCTGAAATCACAATTTTACTCACAGTCAAAACTGTGGTTATGACAGTTGTTGTTCACCAATTATGGGAACCGGCATTTGAATTGGAGAGGATTTGATCAGGTTACTGTCATGTACCATGATCTCAAACCTTGTTCTTCTAGAAAAGAACTGACACCTGAATGTGTTATTAAAAGTGTTCGCAGGGTCTTCAGTAAAAACTGATGAAACCCATGTATCTCTGTTGGTGTCATAAAGATCTACCTCAACATGTAGTCTCTAACCAACTTAATGTTGTTTCTGAGTTGTGAGCTTAGTTTCAAGAACTATGTCACTTGATTTTTGGCAACATTTGAGAAACGAATTCAAGTGTTTCATTTTAAAGAAGAAATTTGAGATAGAAGATATATGATTTTGAGATTTGAGTGTTGAAAACTTCCTTGAATAACAAAGAAAGTTTCAAATAGTATGTCCTATTTCATAATATCAGACCATTGAAACATAAATATGTTTAGACATTTTGATAAACAAGAATCACTCCAAAAATCATAATTCTCATAAGATCAGATTTAAACCTTTAATAATTTCTTCTGTGATATCAGTAGCTTCATGTAATGTTGTGCTTAATCTGTATTGTAGTGAACATATGTAACTCGACCAGAGATTAGTGGTAGACATGCACTATGGAATATTTGCTGTAATTAAACATGCAGTACTAATTTGAATATGAATAGTCATTTGAAGTTAAACACAAATAAAACAAGTAACAATCATTCAATTAAGGAAACAAAAAAAGACAAAAGATATTTTCATTAATATTTAAAAAGAAGTACAAGATTTTAGAATTTTAACACAAAAATCCTATCTTAATCTAAGCTACTAGGACTTCTTCTTCTTATCCTCTAGCTTCTTCATTGCCCTACAATGGAAGATGCGAGACATAGAACTTGCAAGAGAAATTATATTGTCTTGCAGCACCAAGTATTCAAGGTGACGTTGTTCTTCCTCTAGGCGATACTGCATAGCCTCCTCATCTCTTCTCATCTCCTCAAAGTGGACGTCCGTTCCAAAAAGATGAAGTGAGAGAGTGTGTACCCAGACAAGTCAATCACAAATCGACTGTGGGAGTTCAGATGAAGCATAATCTCTTGGCCATTAAATATTACCCAGAGATGAAAGGGGTCAAAGTATAGTCTTTAATATTCAGGATTAGCAACTGGTCGATAAACTCCATGGGTACGAGAATTGATGGTAGCCATAGATTTTGTTAGTGTTAGATGAAGATATTTGAGTGTATTTGAATTTGTGAATGAAAAGGCAGTGAGAAGTTTTTGTAAGTGGAGGGTATGTATTTATAGAAGAGAAGATAGAAACTGAAAAAACTCTTTGATTAACCATGTAATAATTAAACACATCAATTATACACGGTTACGCGTATCTAGATAAACAAAAAGTAACCTCTCTCTTCAGATTTCGATTCCCAATGTAAGTAATCAAGTGTTGATAGATACTTACAGCAATAGCTAACCCATGCAAGTTATTAAAAGATATTCCACTAACTCACTATTAACTAAAAATACTGAATAACCATTTAGTTCGAATAAATTCAAAATAATCAATGAAATATAATAGTCAATCAAGATTTGACCATTATCAGTATTTAATTACGACTATCAGGATTTATCAGTCAACACTAGTTTAACCAATATCAGAATTTAACAACTACTTTCAGGAGCTATTAATTAAAACAGATTTGACCAATATCAGAGCTTAAACATATAATTAGAGTTTATCATGCAGATACTGAATGAATTCAATTACATGTTTGAATGGCATAAACAATTAAGCTTAATTATTAAGAACTAGCAAGTATTGACACATAATGATAAGATACCAGACTCTAACTAGGCGTAGTTATTTCTTAATTATCAGAGTTTGAGAATTGTCCTAATATCATTCTCAATTCATTCACCAATTTTGTGAAAGTAGCTTCACAAAGAGGCCTGGTGATATATCTGCTAATTGCTGATCTGTTGGAACAAAGACCAATTCCACTGTACCTTCTTCTACATGTTCCCTTATGAAATGGTACATGATGCTGATGTGTTCAGTCAGTGAATGTTGCACTAGATTTCCTGTCATTGTAATAGAACTTTGATTATCATAATATATAGGAATAACAGAATAGTCTAATCCAGTGACTAATTCTTCATCCATTGAATTTGAGCACAATAGCTTCCTGCAATAATATATTCAGCTTCTGCAGTTGATGTTGAAATTTACTTTTGTTTCCTGCTATACCAAGAAACCAATCTGCCACCTAGAATTTGGCAGCTTCTAAAAGTGTTTTTCCTGTCTATTTTGTAACCTGCAAAATCAACATCTGAATATCCATTTAGCTTAAAATCTGAATCTCTAGGATACCATAATCCCAGATTAATGGTGCCTTTGAGATATTTAAACATTCTTTTCACAACTAATATATGGGTTTCCCTTGGATCAGCTTGGAACCTTGCACAGAGACAGGTATCATACATGTTATCAGCTCTACTAGTAGTCAAATATAGGAGTGAGCCAATCATACCTATGTAGTTAGTCATATCTACTAAAGAACCAGTATTTAAATCTAACTTGGTTGCAGTGGCCATGGGAGTTGATGCAGTTGAGTTATCCTGCATTCCAAATCTTTTGAGCCAATTCCTAGTGTATTTGGATTGATTTATAAAGATCCCTTCATTAGTCTGTTTAACTTGTAACCCCAAAAAATAATTTATTCTCCCATCATACTTATTTGATATCTAGACTGCATTAGCTTTGCAAATCGCTCACAAAGTTTATCATTAGTAGATCCAAAAATGATATCATCAACATATATCTGTACTAATAACAAGTCCTTACCATGGTATTTATGTTGGGATTTATGCATACACGGAAGCGTGGATTACAATTTAATACGCATAAAACCCATATATTCGCATACAAATCGTGAATAAATCGAGGGATCGATTACTAACCTTTAAAAGCGATCCAAGAATGATGAACGGAGATCCCTAGCAGTTGCTCCTCAAGTGTGAAACACTTCACCGGTATCCACCAAGAGATCAAAGTAATGGAGGGAGGAAGAGGTTGAGAGAATTAGGGTTGCCTCCTTTTCTTTTCTTCTTGAAAATTAGGGTTTTCTTTTATTGAGACAAATAGGGTTTATAATAGTATATTTATAGGTAAAAATTTCAGCTGAAAATTTTCCCATAAAATATTATTATTATTAACCCTTTAATTGATTATTCTCATTAACCAATTAACTAATAATTAAAACACCTTTTAATCATTAATCCTTTTTCTAAACACTTTAGAAAATAATTTTCTCACTTGATTTAATTTCCAAAAGTTAAAGTCTTAATTAATAATATTAAGAACTTTTTCTTAATTAATTTATAATTATTTAAATCTTATTTAATCAATTATTAAATTTGCTAATTAATTATTTATTTTACAAATAAATAATTACCAGCCATTATTAATTAATTCCTCCACCATTAAATCATTTCTTTTATGGTGTGACCCTGTAGGTTCAATATTAAGCCGTTAGTAGAAATAAATAATAATAAAACTATTTTATCACTATTTATATAAATTTTTTAATTTATTAAATATGATTAATTAATAAATTAATCATATTTATTCTACATCGTGAGGGATACTTCTCAGCATATCGCAACTATCCGGATAATACGAATTCACTACTTAAAATACCAAGAATGTATTCAGTGAATAGTTACCGTAAAATTAATTCCTTCTACCCTGCAATGTCCCGATTAAATACAGGGCATGGAACTCATGTCAAGCCTATCTTATTTAATCATATGCTTTCCCGTTCACTATGTTTAGTTCTAATTAATGTGAATTAGAAAATCCTTTCTAATTTCATTCACTCTGGCCAGAGATTCCTGAACTAGCATAAGTGGATTAGCATTGAACATTCTCTTCCTTCACTAGAAGAGGTAGATCCTTTATTGATCATACACTATCTTCGTGTACAAATTCCTACACCCAGTAGAGCCCTTATTATTGTCCCCTGAGACTAAGAACTAAACCAAAGTATAGTTCAGTGTACACAAGATGACTACGATGACCTCAAGTCTAAGGATACTTGTACAACTATGACTATGTGAACATCTGCTTACACTTGAGTGAACTCCATCAGTTGTTCAGCTGTGTGAGTCATGTTCAGTGAACTTATTCTATAATAAGCACCTACATACTAGCTATAGTGTCACCACACAAATGTCTATGAGAACAGACATCCTTCATAATGAAGCAAGCATAGTATGTACCGATCTTTGCGGATTACTAATTACCAGTTAGTAATCCTACGACCAGGAAATATTTAAGTTCAGAGTTATCATCTTTTAGGTCTCATTATTATGATCTCATCATAATCCATAAAAAGCTTTACTCCAAACTATGGTATATCTTATTTAAACACTTAAATAGATAAAGCCCGTAAAAAAAACAAAATAAGTCTTTTATTAATATAATTGAAATCAAAACAGATTACATAAAAGTTATTCCTAAATCATCATACATGATTGGACTTAGGACACATCTCTTTCAATTTATAAAAGAGATTTTTGTCAATTGTACCTCTTGTGAAACCACTCTCTAACAGAGATAGAGCAAGTGTTTTATACCAAGCTCTTGGAGCTTGCTTTAGTCCATTGAGTGCTTTATCCAGTAAGTAGACATGATCTGGATACTTTGAAACAATGAACCCTGGAGGTTGTTCCACATAAACTTCCTCTTCAAGTTCTCCATTTAGAAATGCACTCTTTACATCCATTTGGAACACTTTAAACTTCTTGTGAGCAACATGGGAAAGAAAAATTCTTATTGGCTCAAGCCTTACAACTGGAGCAAAAGTCTCATCATAATCAATGCCTTCTTGCTGTGAATAGCCCTTTGCAACCAGTTTTGCTTTGTTTCTTGTAATAATGCCTTCACTATCTGTTTTGTTTCTGAACACCCACTTTGTGCCAACTACAGATCTGTTCTTTGGTCTTGGGACGAGAGTCCATACTTTGTTCCTTTCAAATTCATTAAGCTCCTCTTGCATTGCTATAACCCATTCAACATCTTGAAGAGCTTCTTCCACTATCTTGGGTTCAGTTTAGATAGAAAAGAATGGTAGAGACATTCATTTTGAGTGACTTTTCTGGTTCTTACACCACTATCAACATTTCCAATGATTAAGTTAGGTGTATGTGACTTAGACCATTTTCTTGTAGATAGAAGCTGAATCCTTGAAGAAGATCCTCCCCCTTGATCCATGAATTCTCTGTTACTTTTTTGACTAGTACCACTATCATGTCCTCATACTCCCCCAGAATCAGTGTTTCCATTGTTATCAGTATTTGACTCATCAAAATTTGAGGAATGAGAGTCTGATGACTTATGTACTGATGTTTCTTGTAGAAGTCTCTGGATTTTAATCATGTTGCTCCCCCTCAACATATGCTTCAGTGTCTGAAGAATTTCCACTGTTATGTGGATCATCAGAGCTTTGAGTGATATCAGGACTTACTATATCAGGATCAGGATTTAAAAGTTCAGCATATGGTACTTCATTTTCAAATCTCAACTTGTCAAGATCGTATGCATCTTTTAGACCTGTAATCTTCTTATCATCAAAAGATACATGAATGGATTCCATGACTGTTCTTATTCTCAAATTATAACCTCTGAAAGCTTTTGTAGACAATGGATATCCCACAAAAATGCCTTCATCAGCTTTTAAATCAAACTTAGTAAGCTGCTCCGGATGAGTTTTGACAACAAAACACTTGCAGCAAAAAATGTTAAAGTATTTCAAATTTGGCTTCTTTCCCTTCACCATCTCAAATGGTGTTTTCCCATGCCTGTTGATCAATGTTGCATTTTGTATAAAGCAAGCAGTTTGCACAGCCTCAGCCCAAAAGTAGGTAGGCAATCTTGCTTCCTCTAGCATGGTTCTTGCAGCTTCTATGAAAGTCCTATTCTTTCTTTCAACAACTCCATTTTGTTATGGAGTTCAAGGCGTAGAAAACTATTGTTTTATCCCCTTGAGTTTGTAGAACTCTTCCATAGAACTATTCTTGAATTCAGTTCCATTATCACTTCTGATGATCTTCACTTTGTATGGTGATCATTTTTCAGCTCTCTTATATGATCAAGAAGAATGGATGGAGATTCATCCTTGGTGTGCAGAAAATACACCCATGTGTATCTTGTATATTCATCAACAATTATGAGTGCATACCTCTTCTTGGAAATTGACATAACATTCACTGGACCAAAGAGATCAACATGAAGTAGATGATATGGTTCAAGAATTAAGGATTCAGTTTTACTCATGAAAGGTGTCTTCCTTTGTTTGGCTTTCTGGCATGAGTCACACAAGCCATCAGGAGTAAATATTACACTGGGAAATCCTCTCACAAGCTCTTTCCTCACAAGTTCATTGATATTATTGAAATTGAGGTGAGAAAGTCTTTTATGCTATTCCCAGCTGTCTTCCACAGATGCTCTACTAAGTAGAAAAACTTCTGATTCATTAGTTTTTGTGGAGACCCTGGCTTCATATAAAATACCATGTCTTACACTAGTCATTGCAATCTTGCCATCAGTCTTACTGACAATTTCACAATGCTCCTCATAGAAGTTCACATGGTAACCTCTTTCACAGATTTGACTCACACTGATCAAATTATGCTTGAGTCCTGTAACCAGAGCTACATTTTCAATAATGACATTTCCAGTTTTGATTTTGCCATATCCCAAGATTTTTCATAAGTTGCCATCTCCATATGAAACACTTGAGCCAGCTTTCTCATTAAATTCTGATAGTAGGGATTTATAACCAATCATGTGTCCTGAGCATCCAGTGTCCAAGACTAGAGTACTCCTCCTATTACCCTACAATCAGTATTTAAAACCAGTTAGTATTTTTATTGACCCAGACTTGCTTAGTTCCTTTGGTCTTTTTAAGTTTGTTAACATTTGTAACAGAAGACTTCTTATCAGAGTTTATGTTAACATCCTTAACATTAGTATTTACACATTCAGATACATATTTTGCTTTATTTAAAGAGGGTTTCAGTTCATAATAATCATAATACAAAATGTGATACTCTTTACATGTATAAATAGAGTTCCAAACATTGTCACCATGAAAACAAGGACTCTACAGTTTATATCTAACTGTTCTTTTCCTAAACTCTAATTTGGGAGGAACAATATTTATCTCTTTATACTTTCTGCAAGAATTAGCAAGATGATTAGTACTACCACAGTTCAAACAGGCCTTTTTAGGTGTATTTTGAGGAGTTACATAATTACCATTCTTATTAACACCTACCTTGCCATTTCTATTTTTCCTAGGCCTTTTCTCCTTGTCTTTCATGTGTAAATCCTTCACCTTTTGCTTGAGCCCGTTTCTGAGTCATTAAACCAATATTTACTGATTTTGTGTAAACTTGTTCACTCTTATCAGTAATTAAGTTTGATCAAGGTGCTGAGGTTGAACCTACCTCATTAACTGATTTAACAGCATCAACACTTGAATTAAACTTAATGGTCTTCAACTGAACCTTGTTCAGTTTGACCTTAGTATGAGTATTTACTTGTTTATTTTTCTCATTTTCTTTTTCAATTTTCTTATCAGAATTAAGTTTATTAGCATATCCTAATCCTGATCCCCAACATCCATTCTCTAAAATTTCCAGAGTTTTCTTTCCTGAGTTAGTCCAAAGTTTAATAACCTCTCTATCTTTAGCTAACTCCTTTACTAGATAAGCATGCTTTTCTAACATTTTTTTTAACAAAAACAACATTATCTCTTTCTTTTTAAATTTCGAGCATGGAAAGCAACTCAATTTCTAGGTGATCATTCCTTTTCTTTAACTCATACTTTTCAATTTTGATTCTATTATTTTCTAAGATTTGATCCCTATAACTAACATGCAGAGATTTAATAAACAATATTAGTTCATAGATATCATCAATATCAAAAGCAAGGGTAGTCTGAGGTACCTTTAATTCAGCATTGTCAACCTCAGTATCACCATTTTCCATGAGAGCATAATTGACCTCATCATCTGATTCTGATAAATCATCCATGTTTTTCTTCTTTGAGATCAAGGCTTTTTTCTTCTCATCTTTAGGTCTTCTACAGTCAGCTGCAAAATTTCCAATTCCATCACAGTTGTAGCATCTTTCCTTTGACTTGTCATATTTTCCTGTTTTTGATTCCTTTCAGTCCGTACTTCTTCTGTTGTTCCTCTTATCAGAGTTTGATGAACTGGAACCTTTTCTGGAAAACCTTCTCCATTTCTTGAAGTTCTTGTAGACCATCTTTAGGAAGCTTTTAACCAGTTAAGCAACCATTTTATCCATGTCTTCATTGTTGTCATGATCACTGCCAGTATTTGATTTATTATCAGTATTTGAGTCATCATCAGAGTTTAACGATCCAGTAACTGACTTTATAACCATAGCTTTTTCTTTGGAGTAGCTTTTTTGTTAATCGGAATTTATGAAACTTATTTATACTTTAATAAGCTTTGAGTTGGTGTATTTGTACTCAAGTTATTTGTGTTTTAACGTGTTTTTAAGTGTTTTTGCATTTCAGGCTTTATTTCGTGAATCAGGTGAATTAGCATTATTTTGATACTAATATGGTCTTTAGGATGTGCTGGAGTAAAAGCTTGAAAGACTGGCTCGAAGTTGCAAGGAATAAAGAAGAAGAAAAAAAGAATTTTTGGCAGAAGGCAGGCGCGCCCGCGCTGGTGTTGTGCGCGGCCTCGCCGTGAGCACAGAAAGTCAGCGCGCTCGCGCAGGTGAAGCGTGCGCCCGCGCTGGGTCGGGATATTAAAATCCTGATTCAACTATAATTCGAATTGCTGGACTCCTGGGATGCATGGCCTACTATATAAACATAACTTAGGTCATTTTTAAGAGATATTGAGAGATATAAAGACAATCAAGCAAGGAGAAGACGACAAGAGACCTTTTGGGCATAATTTAAAAAAGGCGAAGACGATCTAGTTTATTCTTGTGAATCTTTGTTTTGAGTTGTAATTGGGATGCTTGTTTCTTGTTTTGCTGAACCTTTACTCTTGTTTGTACTTTGGTTTATTTATTCGTATAAAGACTACGTTTGCTATATCATGTTTTCATTGGAACCCACATTGGCGATGAGTTCGATTATGGGCTAATCGTTATCGTGGGGTTCTAGCGGATTTATTTATGGATTTCTTTAGTTAATTTGTTTCGATACCTTAGTGTGTGGTGATTGTATGATATCCTAGTTATGGTTGTGCATATTTGTCTTGTGAGCATCGCGAACTTATAAGATAGTGTGTTAATTCTTAATGAAGCGAAGGTGAATTTAAGGATTTAGAACTTGCCATGCTAGCATAGGTTCATGTATTGTTATATTTCATGATTCGTAGGTAATTTTAACCATCTTACTTGCCCTATGTAATCAAGATAGATAACATGTGCTTAAACCGTTATGTTATCAAATTCTATAGACATATAGGTCTCAATATAATTGGTGCCTATTCAGCTTCTATCTCTTTTATGGATGTCTGGTAGAATGGTACTTGTGCAACGAAAGTTGGCGTTTATCAGTTTTGTGTTGTCTGATTAGTGTCATCACCATTCCATGCTAAGGTTAAGAACAATAAGGCTATTGAATGAAATATTTAATGAAGTTAGAATCCCATGTTTTTTATATATATTAACTCAATCTATCTTATTCTTGTAATTTTATAATTAGTTTAATTCTTAGTTATAAACAACCATACTTTGTTATCGTTTTAGCATTGAATAATAACCATACATTGTTGCTTAAGTGCATGAGTTGATTAGTTAACTAATACAGTCTCTGTGGGATCAAATCTGATTTATATCTTATACTACTTGCGAACTCGTATACTTGCGTGTAATATTAGCGCGTGTTTAGTGACTAACAAGTTTTTGGCGCCGCTATCGGGGACTATAGTGTTAATTATTAGTTTATGTGCTTTCCATCAGTGGTCGTTAAAGTTCATTTACTCGGACATTGTTACTTATTTGTTTCTTTGTTTTATTTCAGGTGATCTAGCAAGGGTGTATGCATACACGTTCGCTTACTCGTAAGAGAACACTGGATATTGCTGAGCAAGAACTTGTGGCAGTTCGTTGGGAATTTTTTGAGGAAGAAAAGAAGGTAGAAGAAGAAGAGAAAGTTGAAGAGCCAATTGTAGTAGCTATAGGTGATCAAGCAGAAAATCCGAAGGCTTTAATGGATTATTCTAACTATAAGATTAATGACATTCAGTCTAGCATCATTAGACCTGCCATCAGGGCTAACACTTTTGAGGTCAAGTGAAGCACAATCCAGATGATACAAAACTCAGTTCAGTTTGAGGGTTCTCCGACCGAAGACCCCAACATGCACATCAGGGATTTCATCGAGATCTGCGACACTTTCAAGTTCAATGATGTGACTGAAGATGCTATCAAGCTACGACTCTTCCCATTCTCCCTGAGGGACAAAGCTAACTGATGGTTACATTCTCTACAGCAGGGTCTATCACAACTTGGGAAGATCTTGCTCAAAAGTTTCTCACTAAATTATTCCTCTTGGCGAAGTCTACCGTAATCAGGATTGCTCTTACTCTATTTTCTCAACAAACTGGAGAATCTCTGTATGAGGCTTAGGATCGATATAAGGAGATGTTAAGGAAGTGCCCACACCATGGCATGCCTGATTGGATAATTATCAACTATTTCTATAATGGATTGGGTGCTACTTCTAGACCCATGCTTGATGCAGCATCAGGAGGAGCCTTGTGGGCTAAGAGCTACGATGAAGCTTATAAACTTTTTGAACTGATGGCTGCTAATGAGTACCAGAATCCTTCCCAGAGACTGACTCAGGGAAAAGTAGCAGGAATTCTGGAGTTGGACGCAGCAACTGCTATAGCTGCCCAACTTAAGGCTTTGATAATAAAGGTGGACACTTTGGCTAATTATGGAGTTAATAAAATCACTAGTGTCTGTGAACTTTGTGTTGGTGCCCATGAGACTGACCAGTGCGCAATTTCTAGTGAATCAGCTCAGTTCGTGAGCAACTTCCAGTGATCGCAGCAACCTGTGCCAGCCACCTATCATCCTAACAACCGCAATCATCCTAATTTCAGTTGGAGCAATGCTCATAATGCGGTTCAACAGCCTTATCAGCAGTATCCAGCTAAGCAGTACAACCCCCCTGGTTTTTAGCAACCACAGTATGCACCAAAACAACAACTCCAGCTGCAACAAGCTAATGAAAAATCTGAATTAGAGGAGTTTAAGCTCATATGCAAGAGTCAAGCTGCTTCTATCAAGACCTTAGAAAATCAGATTGGGCAAATGCCAATGCCTTGCTTAATCGTCAACCTGGTACATTGCCTAGTGACACTAAAATTCCAGGAAAGAAGGAAGCTAAGGAGCAGGTAAAGGCAATCATCTTGAGGTCTGGGAAGTGATTCAACCTACCTTTTTAGTTTACATTGTGAATGTGTGATAACTAGTTCTTATATATATGATGCGAGTATCCTGATTTATCTTGTTATACCTGGACCAAGTGATTCTCAAATCTACCTTCGTATTATATAGAAATGCCATGAACCCTGAAGTACCTATTGCAAGTAGATTAAAAGTCATACCATGCTAGTATACCAAAGTAATTATGATGCCATGATAAAATAGAGATTTGTTATAATACTTGATTGATCCTTTTGATTAACATGCTATTGATTCCTGAGAAATCTTGATATTGCACCATGATGCTTTGATTTAACTCTTGTAAGAACCTCGATAGAAACTTTATCTTGATACCTAAAAGCCAGTTATTTTTTAAAGTCGTTCATGATTGTTTGATAACCCTATCCTTACCCTAAAGCTTGATACCCTGATATACCTTGAGTTGATGATCACTTTCCTTGAATTTTAACACCTATATCATACCTGGAACCAATAATGCTTATCTTCTTGATATTTTAATATCCATACCTTATTTGAAACTATTGCTTTAAGCCTAGTCTGGCATTACTCTTCCATATTATCCGATAGCCTTACTAAATTTCCTTGTCAAAGTCCTTGTAAATTGAAACCTTTCAATTACCCTGATAGAATAAAGTCTAGTTGATCATGGCCCTGAGATTTAGTGAACATATTTCTTGTGTTTCAAAGTTGATCTATAATCCCTTGATAAAGATGTTTATTGTTTAAGAAATTAATTATCAATCGGCATCAGTTTTTGAAATGATTAAAATTTTGGATTTTCTGTCCCAAAGGGGGATAAATGTTTTCTTTAAATAGTGGATCTGGACTGAGACGCGAGTCCTTTCCACACTTATATTGTAGGCTTAAAAGTTGCCTAGGGATCCCAATAATGTTTTAGAACCCAGCGAGGTTCAAGATTACTTCGCGGCTGATCACTGGCTTTAATCCGTAGCGTCATAAAATGGTTTTCGATTAAGAATTGATTTTGGAAATGTTTTAATACAAACAAATGATGCCATTACCCAAAAGTTCATCTCTTATTATTATTAGCTCTATCTTCACATTGTTATTCTTTTAAATATATCTTAATTTATGTTCTGTACCGTATTGTTTAGCACTTGTTGAACATCTGGCTCACTACTTACTTTCAGCCTGATATTATAGCTAGCAGCTATGGTTAGATTTAAGCAGACAGCATGTAAGACTTGTGATACCGATGCGTATGTTCGAGCTCAGGTAGAATAAGAGATAGTTTTGTGTGAGGACTCGATATTAAAACCAGTTGTAATAGTTAATAGTGTTGGGCTGTTCCAAACCCTAAACTGTAAGATCTTGGATTCGGTTGTATTAACTTTCTTTTATCTATTGTAATAGTTTTATATTATGTATTGTTACGTTGGGGGAGTGATAAAAACCCAGAAACCGGCCGGTGACCTCGAACTTCCAGTCGAGTTTCAGCAGCCTTACACAAGGCAAAAACAGCGGGGTTTAATCCCGTTTTCACCAACAACACACTCACACTACCATCCACAACTCAGAATCACGATTAACACTAACAAATGATCGAACCTTCACCAAATCCGGCAAAACTCGAGCTCTTCTGCGATGAACCAAATCGGAAAAACTCGATTTCAATCAAATCAACACCAAAACTCGAGTTTTCGGTACCAAAACAAAGCCCAGAGCAATTAGAAACTAACCCAATCATTAAAAATCATCAAGAACATCACAACAATCTCAAAAATCGACTTGAAAAAATTAGAAAATTTTAGAACTAGAACTTACTCAAATCATAATCAAAATTAACGAAATAAGATGCTAAACCACTCCTTGTAATCCCAGGAACAATTATCAATCAACCAAATCATCAAACAATACTTTTAAAATCAAAACGAATTTAGACCATAAACTAGAAAAATCGAATTTACAGAATACTACACCTCGATTTATGAAATTGGTACCAATAGAACGGCCTCTTCAAGACGATCAATTTGATATGTAGAACACCCAATTTAGATTCCTAGAACTCCCAGAATCATTGATTCTTTGTGAAGAACAAAATCATACCCCCAAAATTTGTTCTTGATTTTTCTATTTTCTGAATTTTTGCTAAAAAAATGAATAAAATAAATATGGACAGCTATTTATATTTTCTAAAATATAAATACCCAAAATCAATTTAGGGTGTTTTTATTCCCATAATTAAAATAATTAAGCCCCAAAATAATAATTACGGGGAATAATTTTAAAAACGATAAAATATAAAATTTGTATCAAAAATTCCCCAAAAATTGCAAATTATTCAAAAATGCAGAAATACTGGGTATTTGAAATACGTATAATTTTATAAAAATAAAAACACCGATTTGTGGGGTTTAACGTCCCGGCGGGGTCCCGGTCCGTTTATTTTTGAAAAACAAAGACGATTCCTAAATCAACAGAAAACCCGAAAATACATAAAGTACAATCAAGGGAACATAAAATAAAATAAAACGAATAATGTAAATAAACACACATCCAAATTACGGATTAATTCATATAAATACATCTTAAACACGTAACAAGTATCCTATTGGATCATATCGGATCCGAAAATAGATTACTTAGCCGCTAAGTAACTATAAAAATGATACAAACTAATACCAAAATCAGATATTTATCAAAACCGGGCTTTTCATAAAACACCATATACGAAAATAATATATAAGTATCCCGTCTCTTGAGAATACGGGTTTTATTGATTTATCAAAATGGTTATTCTATCGAAAATCTTACGTCGGGCCGCACACAGGTCAAACCGTAATCCGGATCGAAAAAGTTAAAACACAGAAAATGTCCGGAATTACCAGATTGGGTTAGGAAGTAGTTTTCGGAAGAGTTTCAGGTTGTAAAATAATTATTACAATCTATAAATCATTATAAAATCATATAACAGTCCAAAAATTACCAGAAAAATATCATAATTATCTATATTTTATTCTGAACATAGAAAATTATAATATTCAAAGAATATCATATATAAACATCCAAAGCATCAACTCCAATTACCAGATAATTCCCTAAAATTCACATAAAATCACATAAACAATTCCAAATAATAATAATAATAATATTTGAACATATGGGATATTACAAAAGGTATTCTCTCTCCGAAAGTGAAGCTAGATGATTTAGAGACTGTTGCTCTCACGGAGGAATGTAGTGTTGTGCTGCAGAAGAAGTTGCCTCTGAAGCTTAAAGATGTAGGAAGCTTTACTATTCCATGTACTATTGGAAAATTGTCTTTTAACAGATGCTTATGTGACTTGGGTGCTAGCATCAATCTGATGCCTTTGTCAATCTTCAAGCAGTTGGATCTACCTGATCCTAAACCGACGTATATGACTTTACAGTTGGCCGACCGTTCTATTACATATCCGTGAGGTATTGTGGATGATGTCTTGATCAAGGTTGATAAACTCATCTTTCCTGCTGATTTTGTAATTCTTGATTTCGAAGAGGATAAGAAGATTCCCATAATCTTGGGAAGACCGTTCATGGTAACTGGCCGAACCTTGATCGATGTGTAGAAGGGCGAGCTTACAATGCGAGTGTTGGATCAGGATGTAAATTTTAATATGTTCAATGTTATGAAATTTCCTACTGATAATGAGGAGTGCTTAAAAGTCAAATTGGTCGATTCGGTGGTCACATCGGCACTTGATCAAATACTGAGGTCTGATGCCTTAGAAAAAGCCTTATTAGGAAATTCGGACAATGAAGATGACGAAGGTGATGAGTAATTACAATATTTGAATTCTTCTCCCTGGAAGAGGAAGATCGATATGCCTTTTGAATCTCTTGGAATGGAAGAATTGAGTAAAGCTCCTAAATGCCTCAAGCCTTCTATTGAGGAAGCTCCTACTCTTGAGCTTAAGCCTTTACCTGAACATTGAGGTATGCTTTTTTAGGTGATGCATCTACCCTGCCTGTTATTATTGCATCTGACCTTTCAGGTAGCGATGAGGAAAAGCTTTTGAGAATTCTGAGAGAGTTCAAATCAGCAATTGGATGGACTATAACACATATCAAGGGAATCATTTCTTACTGCATACATAAAATTCTGCTAGAAGAAGTTAGCAAGCCTATAGTCAAATAGAAAAGAAGACTTAATCCTATCATGAAGGAAGTAGTCAAGAAGGAATTTCTGAAGTGGCTAGATGCAGGGATCATTTATCCTATCTCTGACAGTTCATGGGTAAGCCCGGTTCAATGTGTATCCTATCTCTGACAGTTCATGGGTAAGCCTGATTCAATGTGTACCAAAGAAAGGTGGAATTACTGTGGTGGCAAATGAGAAGAATGAACTTATCCCTACACGGACAGTCACGGGGTGGAGAGTCTGCATGGACTATCAGAAGCTGAACAAAGCTACTAGGAAGGACCACTTTCCATTTCCCTTTATTGATCAGATGCTTGACAGGTTAGCTGGTCATGAGTATTATTGTTTTCTGGATGGCTATTCGGGTTACAATCAGATTTGTATCGCCCCAGAAGATCAGGAGAAGACTACCTTCACTTGTCCATTTGGTACTTTCGCCATCAGACGAGTTTCTTTTGGTCTTTGTGGTGCACCAGCCACATTTCAGAGATGTATGATGGCCATCTTTTCCGACATGATTGGCCAGAATATGGAGGTGTTCATGGACAACTTCTCAGTCTTTGGCGATTCTTTTGATGAATGCTTGTAAAATCTTGGACATGTTCTCAAGAGGTGTGTTGAGACCAATCTGGTTCTCAATTGGGAGAAATGTCATTTTATGGTGCGTCAAGGCATAATTCTCGTGCACAAGGTTTCTAGTTAGGTCTCGAAGTGGATAAGGCCAAGGTGGGGGTCATTGAGAATCTTCCTCCACCTATTTTTATTAAGCAAATTCGCAGTTTTCTTGGTTATGCGGGTTTCTACAGGCATTTCATCAAGGACTTCTCGAAAATTTCAAAGCCTTTGTGCAGTATGTTAGAGAAAGATGTTCCTTTTAAATTTGATGACGAGTGCCTTGTATCGTTTGAGACATTGAAGAAGAGTTTAATCATAACACCTGTTATAACCGCACCTGATTGGAATGAGCCTTTTGAGATGATGTGCGATGTAAGTGATTATGCAGTTGGAGCAGTTTTTGGGCAGAGGAAGAATAACATATTTCATGAGGTCTACTATACTAGTAAGAAACTCAATGGTGCTCAACTGAATTATACTACTACGGAGAAAGAACTTTTGGCTTTTGTCTACGGTTTTAAGAAATTTTGATCTTATCTACTTGGGACTAAGGTGACAGTTTTCACTGACCACACTGCAATTCGATATCTCGTCTCGAAGAAGGACTTGAAGCCTAGATTGATTAGATGGGTTCTTTTGCTCTAAGAATTTGAACTAGAATCAAGGACAGAAGAGGAACTGAAAATCAAGTTACTAATCATCTCTCGCGTTTAGAGAATCCTAATACTACTTCATTAGATAAAACATCATGCCTCCTGACTTATCTTATGCTCAAATGAAGAAGTTTCTTCATGAAGTGAAATGGTATATGAGGGATGAGCCATTTATTTTTTGCCAAGGAGCTGACCAAATCATCAGGAGATGTATTCCATACAGCGAAACGGGGGGGGGGGGGATCTTGCGAGATTGCCACTCAACGGATTATGGAGGACATTATGGTGGAGAAAAGACAGCAGCTTGTGTTCTTCAAGCAGGTTTCTTTTGGCCAACATTGTTTAAAGATGCTCATCAGTTCGTTTTGAAATATGATCGATGTCAACGTGTGGGTAATATATCTAAAAAGGATGAGATGCCTCTTAATATGCTTCTCGAGGTTGAGGTCTTCTATCTTTGGGGAATTGACTTCATGGGGCAATTTGTCTCATCTTGCAACAATCAGTATATCCTGTTGGAAGTTGATTACGTGTCAAAATGGGTTGAAGTTAAGGCATTGCCAACAAACGATACGAAAGTTGTACTTAATTTTCTTCAAAAGCAGATATTCACAAGGTTTGGTACTCCAAGAGTCATAATCAGTGATGAGGGGTCGCATTTTTGTAATCGCAAGTTCACTGCCATGATGAAAAGGTATAATATGAATCATCGCATTGCTACGGCTTATCATCCTCAAACAAATGGTCAAGCTGAGGTATCTAACGGGGAGATCAAGCGCATTTTGAAGAAAGTGGTATGTCCATCAAGGAAGGATTGGTATTTGAAGCTTGATGAAACTGTTTGGGCGTATAGAACAGTATATAAGACTCCATTGGGAATGTCACCATTTTAGTTGGTTTATGGTAAGGGGTGTCATTTTCCCATGGAGCTCGAGCATAAAGCTTATTAGGCTTTGAAGAAATTAAATCAGTATTTAGATGCGGCTGGAAAGAAGAAGATGCTTCAATTGAATGAACTTCACGAGTTTCGAATTCAAGCTTATGAGAACAACAAGATGTATAAGGAGAAAGTCAGGAGGTGGCACGATCAAGGTCTAGTGCTCAAGAAATTTGTGCCAGGGCAGCAAGTTCTTTTATTCAACTCTCGTCTCCATCTTTTTCCTGGAAAGTTAAAGTCAAGATGGTCAGGGCCCTTCATAATCAAAACTTTGTTTCCACATGGAACGGTGGAAATTTTTGAGAATGATCTGGGCCAAGCATTCAAGGTTAATGGTCAAAGGTTGAAACATTTATTGGTGATACGGCAACCCGCGAGGTGGTTAGTGCCATTTTATTGTCCACTTGATCTCGAGATTCTACGTCGAGCTAGCGACGTAAAAGAAGCACTTCTTGGGAGGAAACCCAAGTATGTTGTACATTAGTAGGTAGAGGAAGCAAGAAGAAAAGAGAAAAACACAAAAAAAATAAGAAAAAAAATTCAGGGCCAAGTACAGAAGTTAGGCGCGCCTGCGCTGGCCAAGCACGCGGCCGCGCCGTTTTTCCAGAAGCCAAGTACGCCCGCGCTGTCCTAGCGCACGCCCGCGCCGTCCTAGCGCACGCCCGTGCCGGTCTCCAGAGTTAGAGCGCGCCTGCGATGTGCTAGCACGCGTCCGTGCTGAGTCCCTCTTCCGAAAAAAACAGCAGTTTATTAAGAGAAAATCGGGATTTTAAATCCAAAATCAATTCTAACCCGATATTTACTCTTCCACATCCCATAATTCCCTCTCCTAATCAATTCCATTATTCCCATGATTCCCATAATCAATTTCCACTTCTATTCCTTATCAAATTCACACCCCTCCACCTATAAATATATACACTTGCATACAACTTCTCCACCAATCCACAAACTCTCAAACATAATTTCTCTCTAAATACTTAAGCTTTTATTCTTTCTTTTTCAATCCCGATGGCACCCAAAAGACAGAGAACTCAAGTTGGTAGCAGCGCCACCAATTCTTCTACTGCGAGTGGTGTGAGGCCCAGGTTCTCTACTCCTGAGGTTGAGGAGGAGTACACGAGGCTTCTCTCGAAGCCTATTGCTAAGAAGAGAGGATTTCTTCCATCATGGAATGATGGTAAGTTGTTGGAGATGATTTTGGAGATGGGCTGGGTTCCTTTTTGTGAGGCTCCCGCTGCTGTGCCCATGAGTGTTGTGCTGGAGTTCTACGCCAATGATAAAGCGGAGAAGAATGGGTTCACGATGGTGAGAGGGAGGACTGTTGAGTACAGTGCCGAGGCTATCAGGACAGTGATTGAGCAGCCTGCTAGGAAGGTGGGCCAGGACACTTCGAATGATAAGACTCCTGAGGACTTTGATTTGGATCTCATCGTTGCTACTCTCTGTGTGCCTAAGACTCATTGGAAGTTCAAGAGGGGCACTATTGATTACTCCACGTTCCCTGCTTCATGCATGAACATGTATGCACGGGCTTGGAACTCGTTTATTTGTGCTAATATCATGCCATCTTCGTATGTGCATGAGATTACGGTGGAGCGTGCTTGTCTTCTTTAGGGTATTCTCCAAGGTGATTACATTGATTTGGGGATGGTGATATATCAGGGGATCCTGAGGTTTTTGAGGGGAAGTACTACTGGGGCTATTCCGTATGCGACCATTGTGACGAAGTTTTGCATGGCAGTTGGTGTTCATTGGCCCGCACATGAGCAACTTCAGATTCCCAGTGCTCCTACTGACAGTTCTACACTGCACAACATGGTTAAGTGGTATGGAGGGAAGCCCGATCCTAAGGGGCTTGTTTACTCATATGATCATTTTCCAGGTGGTGTTCCTATGGAAGCAGCTATAGTAGGAGGTTCTCAGCATGCCCGTAGAGAGCTCAGTATGGAGAGGAGGCTGGTCCGTCACAGCAGCAGCAGGAAGTAGCAGGAGTAGAGATGGGAGCTGGTTTGAGTTTGGCGCAGTATAGGCGTCTTGCGAGGAGGATGGATGTGATGCATGACATCCATAGTCGGTTTGCACGCGACCTCATCCAGGCACTTGGGACTGCATTTAGAGCCACCAGAGTTGACATTCAGTGGCCAGTTTTTGGTGAGGATTCTTTGTATCGACCTCCGGACACACCTGACACTCCACCCTTTGAGGATGAGGATTCTGATTCACAGTAGGTATGTCTGATTCCTTACTATTACCTTCACTGAGGACAGTGAATATTTTAAGTTTGGGGATAGTAGTTGAAGGAATATAGTTTGTGTGAGTCTCATATAGTTGCATGTTCATGATAGTTTTATTCATATAGTTGCATATATTTTGCCATGTAGTTTTTTTTTAATTTGGTAGTTTTATGATAGTTTGTTCATGTAGTTTCATGCATTTGCATTATATCATGATTCCCTTAGATAATTTTTTCCAATTAATTGGTGATATTGATGCTAGTGTAGTGATGTCGTATTTAGTGATGTTGAGTCTTATTGGATTGATTTTCATGCTAAAGACTCTTGTATTTCACTAAGTCTTATAGGTTGCTAGAGTGCTAGATCATAGTCATGATTTGTTTTGATTGTCGAGGTTTAATCGCTTGTTTATATTTAGAATCTAGGATATGCTCTTGATAATGAAAACATGGATATTTAAAAATTGGAGAAATTGGATTTCATTGCTAGTTGTGTGGCTAGGTGTCAAATGGCTAGTAGCTGACTCATATTTTTTCTGAGTAGTCTAGGGTTGAATGAGATGGAGCGAAACGCACTTATTCAGAAATTGATGAAAAAAAGAAAGAAAAAAAGAAAGAAAAAAAAAGAATAAGTGTTATATATAATTGATCACGAGTGGGCTCTTTAGTACTCGAGTTATTAAGTTCTTAGGGGACTTTTTTCCTAGTGACCTAAGGCTTCTATAGTCTGGGATTTGCTAACTTAACGCTCGCTAGATGGGTGCTATTGTATAAGTCTTTTGTGGACCTCACTCATTGCATGATCAAATAAGTATATTTGTGTTGTTTTATTGTGAATAAAAGCATGAATCCATGTTAATTCCGATATAGGAATTGAAGTGTTATAAGTTATTTTGAGTCTAGCTTTTATTCTATTTATAAACTTACGATTGTTTTGATAAGTAGTGAGTTATGATTTTCGATCTAGTTGCGATAGTATATCTGTAAGCATTTACACACACGCACGTCTCTGGTGTGTAGATTGATTTGTGAGATTTGATGGATCTTTATGCGAATAATTGCATTTACTGAGGTGTTGTTGGTTGATTGGTTTAGTTATTCTTTGGGGATCGATGCATTCATATTAGTTGCATTCATGCATTTTTATTTCTTGTTCTTTGAGTCTGTTTATGCTTGAGGACAAGCATCGATTCAAGTTTTGGGGTGTGTTAAGTGGCATTTATGACACTTATTTATGCTCTAATAAGCATTGAGTTGGTGTATTTGTACTCAACTTATTTGTGTTTTAACGTGTTTTCAAGTGTTTTTGCATTTCAGGCTTTACTTCGTGAATCAGGTGAATTAGCATTATTTTGATGTTAATATGGTGTTTAGGATGTGCTGGAATAAAAGCTTGAAAGACTGGCTCGAATCTGCAAGGAATAAAGAAGAAGAAAAAAAGAATTTTTGGCAGAAGGCAGGCGCGCCAGTGCTGGTGTTGCGTGCGGCCGCGCCGGGAGAACAGAAAGTCAGCGCGCCCGCGCTGGGTCGGGATAAACAAATCCTGATTCTTTTATAATTCAAATTGCTGGACTCCTGGGATGCATGGCCTGCTATATAAACATAACTTATGTCAATTTTTAAAAGATATTGAGAGATATCAAGACAATCAAGCAAGGAGAAGATGACAAGAGACCTTTTGGGCATGATTCAACAAAGGCGAAGGCGATCTAGTTTATTCTTGTCAATCTTTGTTTTGAGTTGTAATTTGGATGCTTGTTTCTTGTTTTAATGAACCTTTACTCTTGTTTGTACTTTGGTTTATTTATTCGTATAAAGACTATGTTTGCTATATCATGTTTTTATTGGAACCCACGTTGGCGATGAGTTCGATTATGGGCTAATCGTTATCGTGGGGTTCTAGCGGATTTATTTATGGATTTTTTAGTTAATTTGTTTCGATACTTTAGTGTGTGGTGATTGTATGATATCCTAGTTATGGTTGTGCGTAATCGTCTTGTGTGCGTCGCGAACTTATAAGATAATGTGTTAATTCATAATGAAGTGAAAGTGAATTTATGGATTTAGAACTTGCCATGCTAGCAGAGGTTCATGTATTGTTATGCATGATTCGTAGGTAATTTTAACCATCTTACTTACCCTATGTAATCAAGATAGATAACCTGTGCTTAAACCGTTATGTTGTCAAATTCTATAGACATATAGGGTCTCAATATAATTGGTGCATATTCAGCTTCTATCTCTTTTGTGGATGTCTGGTAGAATGGTACTCATGCAACGAAAGTTGGCTTTTATCAGTTTCGTGTTGTCTGATTAGTGTCATCACCATTGGATGCTAAGGTTAAGAACAATGAGGCTATTGAATGAAGTATTTAATAAAGTTAGAATCCCATGTTTGTCATATATATTAACTCAGTGTATCTTATACTTGTAATTTTAATAATTAGTTTAATTCTTAGTTATAAATAACCACACTTTGTTATCGTCTTAGCATTGAATAATAACCATACATTGTTGCTTAAGTGCATGAGTTGATTAGTTAACCAATACAGTCTCTGTGGGATCGAATCTGATTTATATCTTATACTACTTGTGAACTCATATACTTGCGTGTAATATTAGCGCGTGTTTAACGACTAACACTTTTCTCCTAGCTTTCTCCTTTGGCTTCCCTTCAACTTTTTGTGTAACTGGTCTAGACTTGGATCCTTTTCTCTTGCTTCTATGCTCCATCTCTAGTTCAAGAGTTTTCAGTATTCCATAGATCTCATCTAGAGGTGTGTCATCAAGTTGACAGTTATCCCTTACTGATGTGACCTTAAAGTCCCACTTTTCAGGGAGAGCAAGTAGAAACTTCAAGTTTGAGTCCTCTAAATCATATTCCTTGTTGACAAGAGATAAGTCATCCAACATCTTCTGAAATTTTTCATTGATCTCAGTTAAGGACTCAATATCTCATGAGTTAAAGTGCTCATATTCTTGAGTAAGTACTGTCATCATGTTCTTCTTGATATAAGTTGTGCCTTGACACTTTACTTCTAAAGCATCCCATATCTCTTTTGTTGTCTTACATCCAATAACCCTATTGGACATAACACTATCAAGACTGCTGTGCAAGATGTATCTGACTTTTGCATCCTTCATAATACATGAAAGATATTCAGGAGTGTAGTCCTTCCTTTCTTTATCAACCATTTTTTCTGGTTCTCCTGCAACAGAAACAGCTACCTTCATTGGTTTATGAGGACCATCATAAATTCTGCTTAGATATTCAGGATTTGTGGCTTCCAAGCATATAGCCATCCTGCCTTTCCAGATTGGATATTCATTTATCTTCAGGATTGGCATCTTGATGGCTTCATTCCTACTCATGTTGCTGCTAATCTTTGATGTGGCAGGGGTGGTGGTTGTGGATTGTGTGGTTCTTCTTTGTCTTCCATTAAAAATTGATTTTCAGATCTTCAACTATTTATATGTCAACAACAAGCTCTAATACCAATTGTTAGGTCCATAATCAACTGTATAGGGGGGTGAACACAGCTTATCCAAATAATTTGACAAAGTTTCAACAGAATCAACAGTTTTTATATTAATAGATAAAAACTGATTACAAACGTACTCTCTCAAAAGAATTAAAAAATATCCTTGAGAGCTGCCAGATTATGCGAAAGATATAACAATGTTCGCAATACTTTATAACATGAACTTAATATATGCTTTATATAGAGCACAACTACATAATTAAATAAGGAATCCTATTCTACTACAATAAGGAAAGCTATCCATGTATATAACGACTCGTATATTTTGTATTATTTTAAAAGTGTAATTACTGAGTAATTAATTATATAAAATATGTGTATTGGTTTTGACAACTCTGTGTTGGTTCTTATTATTTATGTGTGATTTATTGGTGTATAGGATTGAATTGTGTAATTACTTATTGAGTTATATTGTTTTGTTTCGCTTTTAAAACTGATTTTATTGCAGTTTTATTTACATAAATATTTGGTTTGTCTCTAAATTTTTTTTAATAATTTTATAACTTCAATAATTATTTTTAGAATTTTATAAAATTGAGAAATCAATATTTCATTAATTATTTATCATTAAATGATTTTCTGATTGCATTTATTTGCAAAATCAGTGTTTAATCCCAGATTCTTCAAAAATTACGAAACTCATATTTTATGAAGTTTATAATATTCTGAGAATTTTAAAATTATTTTGGAGATTTTTGGGATTTCTATCACACGCGCGTTGATTCGTTTAATTGTTGAAATTGGGTATAAATTGCGTTTCAGAATTGTTTTTTAAAATTTTGAAATTTACGTTTTAATTAACTTCGGGATATTTATAACATTTTAAGACTATTTTGGTAATTTTTTGAATTTGTTTTAGTCGCGACTCGGTTCGTTTAATTTTGAATTACGGGGCAAAACATGCCATCAAACCTTCATACTTATCACAAATTTCATGTGTCAGCATTTTAATAAATTAGTACTACGTGTTGCAATTGGAGTAAAGAAAAGAAAAAAAATAATAAAAAAATAAAACACCCCCTCGCCCCATGTTTCTCCCCTGCTTCATTCCACCATCTCTCAATTGTCTCTCTCTCGATTATCTCTCATCCTCGTCTCTCTTCCTCTCTTCTTCACTCACAATCTCTCTTCTCTCCTCCCTCTATTATTTATTCCTCTTTTCCCCGGTTTTCCGAGGTGCTATCGCCCCCTCTTTTTTCGGTGACTTTCCAGTACCTTGGTTTCTTGCCCAGCTTTGTTCCAACATATATATATATGTGTTTCTGTGTATATGTATGTGTATAGTTGTATGTGTGTGTGCATGTAACGGTGTGTGTGTGTGTGTGTGTGTGTGTGTTTTGCACGCGGTGGCGCGTGTGTGGTGGTTGTGCAGTGTGTTTGTGCAGTTGAGTTCATTGTTTTGGGCTTGGTTTTGTTGGGCTGATTTTTTTTTGGGCCTTGTTGTTTGGGCCTCTACTGTTGGGCCGAATGCATGCAGTTTGTTTGGTTATTATAATCCCGATTTTATTCCTTTTTATGCAGGAAATATTTGATTAAATATTTGTGATATTAATAATTCATGCGGAAAAATTTTATTAATCGATAGAATTTATTCGGACACCCGAATATTTTTCGGGCACCCATAAATTTTGTCGCCATCCATGTTAGTCGCTAAACACGTGCTAATATTACATGCAAGTATACACGTTCACATGTAGTATAAGATATAAATCAGATTCGATCCCACATAGACTATATTGGTTAACTAATCAACTCATGCACTTAAGCAACAATGTATGGTTATTATTCAATGCTAAGACGATAACAAAGTGAGGTTGTTTATAACTAAGAATTAAACTACTTATTATAACTACGAAAATAAGATAGACTGAGTTAATATATATGACAAACATGGGATTCTAACTTCATTAAGTACTTCATTCAATAGCCTTATTGTTCTTAACTTTAGCATGCAATGGTGATGACACTAATCAGACAACACGAAACTGATAAACGCCAACTTTCGTTGCACGAGTACCATTCTACCAGATATCCACAAAAGAGATAGAAGCTGAATAGGCACCAATTATATTGAGACCCTATATGTCTATAGAATTTGATAACATAACGGTTTAAGTACAAGTTATCTATCTTGATTATATAGGGCAAGTAAGATAGTTAAAATTAACTACGAATCATGCATACCAATACATGAACCTATGCTAGCATGGCAAATTCTAAATCCTTAAATTCACTTTCGTTTCATTAAGAATTAACTTACTATCTTATAAGTTCGCGACGCTCACAAGAAGAATACACACAACCATAACTAGGATATCATACAATCACCATACACTAAGGCATCGAAATAATTTAACTAAAGAAATCCATAAATAAATCCGCTAGAACCCCACGATAACGATTAGCTCATAATCGAACTCATCGCCAACGTGGGTTCCAATGAAAACATGATATAGCAAATGTAGTCTTTATATGAATAAATAAACCAAAGTACAAACAAGAGTAAAGGTTCAGCAAAACAAGAAAAAAGCATCTAAATTATAACTTAAAACAAAGATTCTCAAGAATAAAGTAGATCATCTTCGCCTTTGTTGAATTGTGCCCAAAAGGTCTCTTGCCGTCTTCTCCCTTCTTAATGTCTCTGAAAAACGACCTAAGTTATGTCAATATAGCATGCCATGCATCCCAGGAGTCTAACAAATCGAATTGTAGTTGAATCAGGATTTTAATATCCCGACCCAGCGCGGGCGCGCAGACTTTCTATTCTCTCGGCGCGGCCGCGCGCAACACCAGCGCGGGCACACCTACCTTCTGCCAAAAAATCTTTTTTTCTTCTTCTTTATTCCTTGCAGCTTCAAGCCAGTCTTTCAAGATTTTATTCCAGCACATCCTAAACACCATATTAGCATCAAAACAATGCTAATTTACCTGATTCACGAAGTAAAGCCTGAAATGCAAAAACACTTGAAAACACGTTAAAACACAAATAATTTGAGTACAAATACACCAACTCAAAACTTATTAGAGCATAAATAAGTGTCATAAATGTCACTTAACGCACCCCCAAACTTGAATCGATGCTTGTCCTCCAGCATAAACAAACTCAAAGAACAAGAAATAAAAATGCATGAATGCAACTATATGAATGCATCGATCCCCAAAGAATAACTAAACCAATCAACCGGCAACACCTCATCAAATGCAATTATTCGCATAAAGATCCATCAAATCTCACAAATCAATCTACACACCAGAGATGTGCGTGTGTGCAAATGCTTACAGATATACTATCACAACTAGATCGACAATCGTAACTCACTACTTATCAAAACAATCGCAAGTTTATAAATAGAATAAAAGCAAGACTCAAAATAACTTATAACACTTCAATTCCTATATCGGAATTAACATGGATTCATGCTTTTATTCACAACAAAACAACACAAATATGCTTATTTGATCGTGCAATGAGTGAGGTCCACAAAAGACTTATACAATAGCACCCATGTAACCAGCGTTAGTTTAGCGGATCCCAGACTATAGAAGCCTTAGTTCACTAGGCACAAAGTCCCCTAAGAAGTTAATAACTTAGTACTAAAGAGCCCACTCGTGATCAATTATACATAACACTTATTTTTTTCTTTTTTTTCTACATTTTTTTTCTTTTTTTTTCAATAATTTCTGAATGAGTGTGTTTCGCTCCATCTCATTCAACCCTAGACTACTCATAAAAATATGAGCCGGCTACTATCCATTTGACACCTAGCCACACAACTAGCAATGAAATCCAATTTCTCCAATTTTTAAATATCCATGTCTTTTATTATTAAGAGCATGTGCTAGATTCTAAATATAAACAAGCGATTAAACCTCGACAAGCAAACAAATCATGACTATGATCTAGAACTCTAGCAACCTATAAGACTTAGTGAAATACAAGTGTCTTTAGCATGCAAATCAATCCAATAAGACTCAACATCACTAAATACGACATCACTACACTAGCATCAATATCACCAATTAATCGGAAAAAATTATCTAAGGGAATCATGATATAATGCAAATGCATGAAACTACATGAACAAACTATTATCATAAAAACTACCAAATTAAAAAAAACTACATGGAAAAATATATGCAACTATATGAAATAAAACTATCAGGAACATGCAAACTATATGAGACTCACACAAACTATATTCCTTCAACTACTACCCCAAACTTAAAATATTCACTGTCCTTAGTGAAGGTAATAGTAAGGAATCAGGCATACCTACTATGAATCAGAATCCTCACCCTCAAGGGGTGGAGTGTCAGGCATGTCCGGAGGTGGATACACGGAATCCTCACCAAAAACTGGCCACTGAATGTCAACTTCGGTGGCTCTAAATGCAGTCCCAAGTGCCTGGGTGAGATCGCGTGCAAACCGACTGTGGATGTCGTGCATCGCATCCATCCTCCTCGCAAGATGCCTATACTGTGTCGAACTCAAACCAGCTCCCATGTATGCTCCAGCTGCCTCCTGCTGCTGCTGCCGTTGCGAAGAACCAGCCTCCTCTCCTAACTGCGCTCTCCAAGCTGCTTTAGTCGCTTGCTGCATCCCACCAGCATACATCTGATCACGGGGCACACCTCCTGGGAGATGATTAAATGTGTAACCAATCCCCTTAGCATCGAGCTTACCTCCTCCCCACCCAACCATGCTATGCAGCGTAGAACTGTCAATAGGAGCACTGGGAATCTGAAGCTGCTCATGTGTGAGCCAATGAACACCAACTGCCACACACAACTTCGTCACAATGAACGCATAAGGAATAACCCCAGTAGTACCTCCCTTCAAAAACCTCAGGATCCCCTGATATATCACCATCCCAAAATCAATGTAATCACCCTGCAGAATACCCCAAAGCAGACGGGCACGCTCCACCGTAACCTCATACACATGCGAAGATGGCATAATGTTAGCACAAATAAACGAGTTCCAAGCCCGTGCATACATGTTCATGCATGAAGCAGGGAACATGGAGTAATCAGTAGTGCCCCTCTTGAACTTCCAATGAGTCTCAGGCACACAGAGAGTAGCAAAGATGAGATCCAAATTGAAGTCCTCAGGAGTCTTATCGTTTCAAGTGTCCTGGCCCACCTTCCTCGCAGGCTGCTCAATCACCGTCCTGATAGCCTCGACACTGTACTCAACAGTCCTCCCTCTCACCACCATGAAACCATTCTTCTCCTCCTTAGCATTGGTGTAGAACTCCCGCACAACACTCATGGGCACAACAGCGGGAGCCTCACAAAAAGGAACCCATCCCATCTCCAAAATCATCTCCAACATCTTACCATCATTCCCTAATGGCAGAAATCCTTTCTCCTTAGCAATAGGCTTCGAGAGAAGCCTCGTGTACTCCTCCTCAGCCTCAGGAGTAGAGAACCTGGGCCTCACACCACTCACAGTAGAAGAATCAGTGGCCCTGCTTCCAACTTGAGCTCTCTGTCTTTTGGGTTCCATTGGGATTGAAAAAGAAAGAATAAAAGCTTAAATGTTTAGAGAGAATTTGTGTTTGAGAGTTTGTGGATTGGTGGAGAAGTTGTATGCAAGTGTATGTATTTATAGGTGGAGGGGTGTGAATTTGATAAGGAATATAAGTGGGAATTGATTATGGGAATCGTGGGAATAATGGAATTGATTAAGAGAGGGAATTATGGGATGTGGAAGAGTAAAAATCGGGTTAGAATTGATTTTGGAATTAAAATCCCGATTTTCTCTAATAAAACTGTTGTTTTTTTTAACAGGGACCCAGCGCGGGCGTGCTAGGACATCGCGGCTGCGCGCTAGGACAGCGCGGGCGTGCTTGGTTTCTGGAAAAACGGCACGGCCGCGCGCTTGGCTAGTGCGGGCGCGCCCAATTTCATGTACTTGGCTCTGAATGTTTTTCCTTTTTGTGATTTTTTTTTGTGTTTTCCTCTTTTCTACTTGCTTCCTCTACCTAATAATGTACAACACACTTGGGTTTCCTCCCAAGAAGCGCTTCTTTTACGTCGCTAGCTCGATGTAGAATCTCATGATCAAGTGGACAATAAAACGGTACTAACCACCTCGCGGTTTACCGTATGATAATAATGCTTCAACCTTTGACCATTTACCTTGAATGCTTGGCCCAGATCATTCTCAAAAATTTCCACCGCTCCAAGTGGAATCACAGCTTTGATTATGAAGGGCCCTGACCATCTTGACTTCAACTTTCCAGGAAAAAAACGGAGACGAGAGTTGAATTAAAGAAATTGTTACCCTGGCACAAATTTCTTGAGCACTAGACTCCGATCGTGCCACCTCTTGACTTTCTCCTTATACATCTTATTGTTCTCATAAGTTTGAAGTCGAAACTCATCAAGTTCATTCAATTGAAGCATCCTCTTCTTTCCAGCCGCATCCAAATCCAGATTTAATTTCTTCAAAGCCCAATATGCTTTATGTTCGAGCTCCACGGGCAAATGACAACCCTTACTATAAACCAACTGAAATGACGACCTTCCCAATGGAGTCTTATATGCTGTTCTATATGCCTAAAAAGCTTCATCAAGCTTCAAATATCAATCCTTCCTTGATGAACATACCACTTTCTCCAAAATATGCTTGATCTCCCTATTCGATACCTCAGCTTGACCATTTGTCTGAGGATGATAAGCCGTAGCAATGCGATGATTCAAATTATACCTTTTCATCATGGCAGTGAACTTGCGGTTGCAAAAGTGTGACCCCTCATCATTGATTATGACTCTTGGAGTTCCAAACCTTGTGAATATTTACTTGTGAAGAAAATTAAGCACCACTTTCGCATTGTTTGTTGGCAACGCCTTAACTTTAACCCATTTCGACACATAATCAACTGCCAACAACATATACTGATTGTTACAAGATGAGAAAAATGGCCCCATTAATTCAATTCCCCAAACATCAAAGAACTCAACCTCGAGAAGCACATTAAGAGGCATCTCATCCTTCTTAGACATATTACCCACCCATTGACATCGATCACATTTCAAAACGAACTGATGAGCATCTTTAAACAATGTTGGCCAAAAAAACCTGCTTGAAGAACACGAGTTGCTGTCTTTTCTCCACCATAATGTCCTCCATAAGCCGTTGAGTGGCAATCTCGGAAGATTCCCCTCATTTCTCTGTTAGGAATACATCTCCTGATGATTTGGTCAGCTCCTTGGCGAAAAAGAAACGGCTCATCCCACATATACCACTTCACTTCATGAAGAAACTTCTTCCTTTGAGCATAAGATAAGCCGGGATGCATGATGTTACTCACAATGTAGTTCACAATGTCAGCAAACCACGACTCTTCTTCTTGCACTCCAAACAGCTGCTCGTCGGGAAAACACTCATTTATCAAGGTCTTATCCAATGAAATAACATTAGGATTCTCTAAACGCAAGAGATGATCAGCAACTTGATTTTTAGTTCCTTTTCTGTCCTTGATCTCTAGTTCAAATTCTTGGAGCAAAAGAACCCATCGAATCAATCTAGGCTTCGAGTCCTTCTTCGAGACTAGATATCGAATTGCAGCGTGATCAGTAAAAACTGTCACCTTAGTCCCAAGTAGATAAGATCGAAATTTCTTAAAACTGTAGACAATAGCCAAAAATTCTTTCTCTGTAGTAGTATAATTCAGTTGAGCACCGTAGAGGGTCTTACTAGCATAGTAGACCACATGAAATATGTTGTTCTTCCTATGCCCAAGAACTTCTCCAACTGCATAATCACTTACATTGCACATCATTTTAAAAGGCTCATTCCAATTAGGTCCGGTTATGACAGGTGCCGTGATAAAACTCTTCTTCAATGTCTCAAATGCTGCAAGACACTCGTCATCAAATTTAAAAGGAACATCTTTCTCTAACAGACTGCAGAAAGGGTTTGAATTTTTCGAGAAGTCCTTGATGAAACGCCTGTAAAAACCCGCATGACCAAGAAAACTGCGAATTCCCTTAACAAAAATAGGTGGAGGAAGATTCTTAATGACCCCCACCTTGGCCATGTCCAGCTCTAGACCTTTATTAGAAACCATGTGCCCGAGAATAATGCCCTGACGCACCATAAAATGACACTTCTCCCAATTGAGAACCATATTGGTCTCGACACACCTCTTGAGAACGTGTCCCAAATTCTACAAGCATTCATCAAAAAAATCGCCAAAGACTGAGAAGTCATTCATGAACACCTCCACATTCTGGCCAATCATGTCAGAAAAGATGGCCATCATACATCTCTGAAATGTGGCTGGTGCACCACACAGACCAAAAGAAACTCGTCTGATGACGAAATTACCAAATGGACAAGTGAAGGTAGCCTTCTCCTGATCTTATGGGTGATACAAATATGATTGTAACCTGAATAGCCATCCAGAAGACAATAATACTCATGACCAACTAACCTGTCAAGCTTCTGATCAATAAAGGGCAATGGAAAGTGGTCATTCCTAGTGGCTTTGTTCAGCTTCTTATAATCCATGTAGACTCTCCACCCCGTGACTGTCCGTGTAGGAATAAGCTCATTCTTCTCATTTGCTACCACAGTAATTCCACCTTTCTTTGGAACACATTGAACGAGGCTTACCCATGAACTGTTAGAGATAGGATAGATGATCTTTGCATCTAGCCACTTTAGAATTTCCTTCTTCACTACTTCCTTCATGATTGGATTAAGTCTTCTTTGCTGCTCGACTGTAGGCTTGCTACCTTCTTCTAGCAGAATTTTATGCATGCAGTAAGAATGGTTGATTCCCTTGATATCTGCTATAGTCCATCCAATTGCCGATTTGAACTCTCTCAGAATTCTCAAAAGCTTTTTCTCATCGCTACCTGAAAGGTCAGATGCAATAATAACAGGCAGAGTAGATGCATCACCTAAAAAAGCATACCTCAAATGTTCAGGTAAAGGCTTAAGCTCAAGAGTAGGAGCTTCCTCAATAGAAGGCTTGAGGTGTTTAGGAGCTTTGCTCAATTCTTCCATTCCAAGATATTCCAAAGGCATATCGATCTTCCTCTTCCAGGGAGAAGCATTCAAATATTTCAATTGCTCATCACCTTTGTCATCTTCACTGTCCGAATTTCCCAATAAGGCTTTTTATAAGGCGTCAAACCTTAGCTTTTGATCAAGTTCCGATGTGACCACCAAATCGACCAACTCGACTTTTAAGCACTCCTCATTGGCAATAGGAAATTTCATAGCATTGAACACGTTGAAAGTCACATCCTGATCCAACACTCACATTGTAAGCTCACCCTTCTGCACATCAATCAAGGTTCGTCCAGTTGCCAAGAAAGGCCTTCCCAAGATTATGAGAATCTTCTTATCCTCCTCAAAATCAAGAATGATGAAATCAGCAGGGAAGATGAGTTTATCCACCTTGACCAAGACATCCTCCATAATACCTCTCGGATATGTAATAGAACGGTCGGCCAACTGCAAGGTCATATACATCGGTTAAGGATCAGGTAGATCCAACTGCTTGAAGATTGACAAAGGCATCAGATTAATGCTAGCTCCCAAGTCACATAAGCATCTATCAAAAGACACTTTTCCAATAGTACATGGAATAGTAAAGCTTTCTGGATCTTTAAGCTTCAGAGACAACTTCTGCTGCAGCACAACATTGCATTCCTCTGTGAGAGCGACAGTCTCTAAATCATCTAGCTTCACTTTCCGAGAGAGAATACCTTTCATAAACTTTGCATAACTAGGCATCTGCTGGAGAGCCTCAGCGAAAGGTATGTTGATATGAAGTTTCTTGAACACCTCCAGAAACTTCTCGAATTGCTTGTCCAGCTTTTTCTTCTGCAGCCTCTTAAGAAAAGGCGGTGGAGGATAGATCTGTTTCTCCCCTGTATTACCCTCAGGCAGAGTGTACTCAACAGTAGTCTTCCTTGGTTCCACTTCTTCATCCTGCTGATTTGCTTCTTTCTCAGCCCCAGCTTCTTCAGTCAACTCTTGAGTTTGTACGGGATTCGCAACCTTCCCAGACCTCAAAGTGATTGCCTTTACCTACTCCTTAGCTTCCCTATTTCCTGGCACTCCAGTGTCACTAGGAAATGTACCAGGTTGACGATTTAGCAAGGCATTGACAATTTTCCCAATCCTATTTTCCAAGGTCTTGATAGAAATAACTTGACTCTTGCACATGAGCTTCAACTCCTCTAATTCAGATTTTTTTATTAGCTTGTTGCAGCTGGAGTTGTTGTTTTGGTGCATACTGTGGTTGCTGAAAACCAGGGGGTTGTTCTGCTTACCTGGATACTGCTGATAAGTCTGTTGAACCGCATTCTGGGCGTTGCTCCAACTGAAATTAGGATGATTGCGGTTGTTAGGATGATAGGTGGCTGGCACAGGTTGTTGTGATCGCTGGAAGTTGCTCACGAACTGAGCTAATTCACTAGAAAATTGCGCACTGATAAGTCTCATGGGCACCAGCACAAAGCTCATAGACACTAGTGATTTGAATAACTCCATAATTAGCCAAAGTGTCCATCTTCATTGTCAAAGCCTTAAGTTGGGCACCTATAGCAGTTGCTGCGTCCAACTCCAAAATTCCTGTTACTTTTCCCTGAGTCAGTCTCTGGGAAGGATTCTGGTACTCATTAGCAGCCATCAGTTCAATAAGTTTATAAGCTTCATCATAGCTCTTAGCCCACAAGGCTTCTCCTGATGTTGCATCAAGCATGGGTCTAGAATTAACACCCAATCCATTATAGAAACAGTTGATAATCATCCAATCAGGCATGCCATGGTGTGGACACTTCCTTAACATCTCCTTATATTGATCCCAAGCCTCATACAGAGATTCTCCAGTTTGATGAGCGAACTGGGTAAGAGCATTTATGATTGCTACAGTTTTCACCATGGGGAAAAATTTAGTGAGAAACTTTTGAGCGAGATCTTCCCAAGTGGTGATAGACCCTACTGGTAGAGAATATAACCTGCCTTTAACCTTGTCCCTCAGAGAGAATGAGAAGAGTTGTAGCTTGATAGCATCTTCAATCACATCATTGAACTTAAAAGTGTCGCAGATCTCGATGAAATCCCTGATGTGCATGTTGGGGTCTTCGGTAGGAGAACCCCCAAACTGAACTGAGATCTATATCATCTGGATCGTGCTTGACTTGATCTCAAAAGTGTTAGCCCTGATGGATGGTCTAATGATGCTAGACTGAATGTCATTAATCTTAGGCTTAGAATAGTCCATCAAAGCCTTCAGATTTTCTACTTGATCACCCATAGCTACTAAAATTGGCTCTTCAACTTTATCTTCTTCTTCTACCTTCTTTTCTTCCTCAAAAACTTCCCTACGAACTACCACAAGTTCTTCCTCAGCTTTATCCACTGTTCTCTTATGAATACGCGAACGCGTAAGCATACACCCTCGCTAGATCACCTGAAATAAAAAAAAGAAACAAATAAGTAACAATGTCCGAGTCAATAAACTTTAACGACCACTGATGGAAAGCACATAAACTAATAATTAACACTGCAGTCCCCGGCCACGGCGCCAAAGACTTGTTAGTCTCTAAACACGCACTAATATTACACGCAAGTATACGCGTTCGTAAGAAGTATAAGATATAAATCAGATTCGATCCCACAGAGACTGTATTGGTTAACTAATCAACTCATGCACTTAAGAAACAATGTATGGTTATTATTCAATGGTAAGATGATAACAAAGTGAGGTTGTTTATAACTAAGAATTAAACTAATTATTATAACTACGAGAATAAGATAGACTGATTTAATATATATCACAAATATGGGATTCTAAATTCATTAAGTGCTTCATTCAATAGCCTTATTGTTCTTAACTTTAGCATGCAATGGTGATGAAACTAATCAGATAACACGAAACTCATAAACGCCAACTTTCATTGCACGAGTACATTCTACCAGACATCCACAAAGGAGATAAAAGCTGAATAGGCACCAATTATATTAAGACCCTATATGTTTATAGAATTTGACTACATAACGGTTTAAGAACAAGTTATCTATCTTGATTACATAGGGCAAGTAAGATGGTTAAAATTACCTATGAATCATGCATAACAATACATGAACCTATGCTAGCATGGCAAGTTCTAAATCCTTAAATTCACGTTCGCTTCCGTAAGAATTAACTCACTATCTTATAAGTTCGTGACGCTCACAAGACGAATATGCACAACCATAACTAGGATATCATACAATCACCACTCACTAAGTCATCGAAACAATTTAACTAAAAAATCCATAAATAAATCCGCTAGAACCCCACGATAACGATTAGCTCATAATCGAACTCATCGCCACCGTGGGTTCCAAGGAAAACATGATATAACAAACGTGGTCTTTATACGAATAAATAAGCCAAAGTACAAACAAGAGTAAAGGTTCTGCAAAACAAGAAACAAGCATCCAAATTACAACTTAAAACCAAGATTCTCAAGAATAAACTAGATCGTATTCGCCTTTGTTGAATTGTGCCCAAAAGGTCTCTTGCCGTCTTCTCCTTGCTTGATTGTCCTGATATCTCTCAATATCTCTTAAAAAATGACCTAAGTTATGTTTATATAGCAGGCCATGCATCCCAGGAGTCCATCAAATCGAATTGTAGTTGAATCAGGATTTTAATATCCCGACCCAGCGCGGCCGCGCACTTCACCATTGCGGGCTCGCTGACTTTCTGTTCTCCCGGCGCGGTCGTGCGCAACACCAGCGCGGGCGCGCCTGCCTTCTGCCAAAAATTCTTTTTTTCTTCATCTTTATTCCCTGCAGCTTCGAGCCAGTCTTTCAAGCTTTTATTCCAGCATATCATAAACACCATATTAGCATCAAAACAATGTTAATTTACCTGATTCACAAAGTAAAGCCTGAAATGCAAAAACACTTAAAAACACGTTAAAACACAAATTACTTGAGTACAAATACACCAACTCAAAGCTTATTAGAGCATAAATAAGTGTCATAAATGTCACTTAACAGTCCACAATGAATTTCTACGAGCGGACGGTGGACGATGATGATTTTTATCTGAGTCCTAAATATATAAGACTAATAAAACAATTCGTATAAATTATTTTTAAAACTGGATAAATGTTTGTGTTACGAGTCGTATCGAAATGTGAGTTATGGATTGTCATTTTTTGGGAATTGGACGTCGATTATGTTTCGATGGGCAGGCTTATAAATGGAGGAGTCGCTGTCAAAATTTTTCTAAAAATTATTTTTAAATACGAGAAACGTACTTTACGATATAAAATATTTTACCCTTATATGAATACTGATTATATGATTATATGTATATTGTTTTACGAGTCGGGTTATCGGATTGGGTTGTGTAGGATGGAGGATATCAAGCATGTCGGTATAACTAAGTAGGGTATTCTATTATTGTAGATCCCAATCGAGTTTCGCAAGAGCCGAAGTCAGCGTAAAAGCTCTCTAGGGTTTTTGTAAAATGTTGCAAGGCAAGTACCCCTAACCATACTTTTATGGTTCAGTACATATGAATAGTTGTTGTTTTATTCTCGTACATGAACAGAAGCGTTTTAAGTTACATATCCCCTGTAGTTATAAATAACTATTTTTAAATCTGTTTTTGGGGAAAAGTTACTTCAAAAGGAACCTATCTCCAATGAAACGATTTGCCAACCAGATTTTATGTATGTTGTTAAATGAGTGATTTTAAAATGGGATAGGTACAAGTGTTTTGAAAAATGGATAAAACGATTAGATACAGGATACATAGGGGCCAGAGTGGCCTAGTGAGGTTGCGTAAGAGGCTAATTCGGTTGCGCTCATTACATAACCGATTAGTCCAGCAGGTCAGAGACCTAGCTAGTGTCTGAGTTCCAGAACAGGTTTATGGGATAGCAGTTGGAGTCGTATGGTGTTGATAGCCTGATCAATTGTCTTCACATATCTGTTACATATTTGAGTTGGCTTTGCGATTCCGGTAAGGGAATAAGTGATTGATACAGTTGAATAACAAATGTGAATAGCATGCTAAAATTTGACTCTGGTATTGAGACAACACACAACTACGTTATTTTATTAAAAGCATACTAGTCGGTGTTATCCAGTTTCTTTGATCGATGATAATTTACTGTTGTTCGAAATGATTTACAGATTATAAATTTCTTGTTGATTTATAGTTTTATTCCTATAACTGTTTACTTTATTGTTTTTTATCTTGATATTCATATGTTGGTCTTACTGAGCGATTATATGCTCACCCTTGCAACCTGTTATATATATATCGCAGATGCCTAGAAGACCACTTAAACCTTGGAAGAACTGTATCTCAGCCCCTTCTGGACCTAGCTCCTTAGAGGTAGTTAGTATCAGACCATGTGCGGTCTGATGAGTTGCTGAATAAGTTTAGTGTGTCAGACTTTTTGAATAAATGGTTTGTAATAAAGAGTAAATTGAATCATACTTGAACCTGGATCGGATCTTGGTTTGGGGTCGTGTTAGTATAATATTAATAATAATCTTGTAGTTTATATTATGGTTTGTTGTGTTTAGTAATGTCAACTCCTGACCTCGGGGTTGAGGCCGTCACAGTTGGTATCAGAGCTACAGGTTCAAGTGCCTGATTCAGGTTAGGGATTGAGTCAAAAAGGTATAGAAACTGTGTCTTAAGGTATGAGTCAGCAACTCATATAGAGTTGCAAACCTTAGAGTAAGTCAAGTATTCCGACGGCGTTACCCTGACACCTATTGATGTTTTGATAGAACTGCCTTAACCTTGTTATGTCTTTCCTGTATATTTATATTATTGGAAGTGGCCCATATTGATCTTTAGTTCTCCATCCCGGGAGAACAGATCAGGCTCAGACAGTTCCAACTGAGAGAGGACCCTAGACGTAGTAGCTTAGAAGACTCCTTTGCCTCCCCCGCCAGTGCTCCTGTTTGTATCCAGGGACATGTCAGGACCTAGTTCTCGTCCTCGTTGGGTACATAGGTTAGTATCTGCTATTAGGGACTTTCCACCAGGCTGTGGTCCTAGCTCTTCTTCCTCTAGACCTCTAGTCCCTCCATATGCTCCTATAGGTGCTTCCTCCCCGATTCCCTATCATGTTCACCGGGCGGTGAACAGGTCTTTCATTGGAGAGCAGAGCCCGGAGCTGGTCGCGCACCTTGATCGAGCGCCAGTTAGACCCTTTCAGGGCATCCCTGTGCCTTCACCTGATATTCAGGCCCGAGTGAGATCTTTGACTAAGATTTGTGTTGAGAGAGTTAGGTCTATTGACCCTTTTATCAGCTTCGAGTTCAAGGCCATTCAGTATCAAGACCTGGTTAACTGGCTGGTGTTCGAGTTAGGCTCTATTTGTGGCAGCGGTAGTGGCAGTGGTTAGAAAAGAGGGGTAGCAGTGATAGACAGAACTCAGATTTGGTTTTCAGGAGTTATGTAGTCGTTTTCTTTATATATGTACATTATGCTGTAGTTTGTAGTAGGCGGAGGCTATAATGACAGCCAATTTTTTTGTGTACTTGGATGGTTTTTAGTTGGATATTAGTCGTATCAGTTGGATTTTTGTTGGTTGTTATATAGTAGCTGCTCTATTATGTTGTTCAGTTTTTAAATATACTTGTGCGTTATTATTAATTTTGTTACTATTATTATTGCTTTTGTTGCTGGCATTTCTAGAATATAATCATTCACTCAGGATGGATCCAGTTAACTGAGGATGAGGATATTGTCTTAGTGGTGACACTCTCCTGATACATATGTATAAACTGTTGGAGCAATCCATTTTCTTATATATAATTGTTATATTTCAGGAGAATGCACTTAAGAAGAATTCTCAACCCAACAACGGATCTGCTGGGGATCCCTCCATGAGTGAATTGATAGATTTATTGTGTCAACAGTCTACTTATCTGGCCCAACAGCAACAACAATTCCAGTAGCAGCAGCAACAATTTCAGCAACAACAACAACAGCAGCAGCAGCTCATACAACAACAACAGTAGCAGCTCATACAACAACAACAACACCAGATGAGGGGGACGACCTAAGCTATTAGTTTTAAGTCTTTCCAAGCTGTGAAACCCCCAAAATTTAAAGGTGAAGTAGATCCTGTTGCAGCCAGGATCTGGTTGAAGGAAATGGAGAAGGCTTTTGCACTCACCAAGGTGAGTGAAGATTTAAAGACATATTATGCCAGTTATTTTCTGAAAAATGATTCAAACTATTGGTGGGAGTCTACGCGAGCGTTAGAAGAAGAAGTTCCTATTCCCTGGACCCGATTCACAGAATTGTTCTTGGAAAAATATTTTCGGGATTATCTCCAGAATCAAATGGAGATGGAGTTTTTAGAGTTGAATCAAGGAGACAGAAGTGATACAGAGTACGAAGCCAAGTTCATAGAGTTGGCTTGTATAGCACCACAGTATGTGAGTTTGGAAGCTCAAAGAGCGAAGCAGTTTCAACAAGGATTGAAGCCAGAGATTAGGAGTGGAGTTGTAGCCTTACAACTCAAGACGTATACTTCGGTAGTTCAGGCTGCCTTAGTAATGGAAAGTGACCAGAGGTTAGATGCTAAGGAGAAAGGTGAGAAGAAAAGAAAGTTTGAAGGTGGACCTGCAAGGTCAGAACAAGAAGGAGTAAGCCAGAAGTTTCAGCGCTGATTTGGAAAGAATAAAGATAGGAAGTTCAGGAGACAGAATTTCCCGCAAGCTAGGCCCAGTACTACCTCAATTAATTCTACTCCGACAAAGTTCAACAAGCCAGTGATCGACTGTAAGACATGCCGAAAGAAGCACAGTGGTCAGTGCAAAGAGAATGTCAACTGTTTCAAGTGTGTCCAGAATGGTCATTATTCCACTGAGTGCAAATCCGAGAACCAAGGAGTAATCTATTTCAGCTACGGAAAAGTGGGGCATATTGCTAGGAATTGCAGATTAGTTACCCAGGGCAGTGTAGGAAGAAGTGTGTCCAAGGACCAGCAATAAGTACCGCCAGAGCTAGAACCTTTAAGATGACTAAAAAATCTTCGGCTTAGGATTCCGATGTAGTTGCAGGTATGCTTTCTCTTAATTCCGTACTTGTTAACATTTTATTTGATTCGGTAGCGTCCAAATCTTTAATATCCATGAACTATGTGAATAAAATGCAATTAATGTTGGAAGACTTAGATGAACCCTTGACCATAGAGGTGCCTAATAAGGGTAAAGTGCCTGTAAGTCAATCTTGTCCTAAGTGCTCCATAGAAATTTCAGGACATTCTTTCCCTGCTAACCTAATACCTTTTGAGTTAGGAGATTTCGATATTATTTTAGGCATGGATTGGTTGTCTCACTTTATAAGGCAAATAATGACTGCAAGAAAAAGAGAGTTGTTATGTATACAACAGATAATGTAAGGATAAGCTATCAAGGACAAAATCAGGTAAAAAAGTTTCTTTCCATACTGCAAGCAAAGAAATTGTTGTGGCAAGGGTATGAAACATATTTGGCTCATGTGATGGACACTAAGATAGAGACCCCTACTTTGGATGAGATTCCCATACTAAGAGAATATCACGATGTCTTTCCAGAAGAATTGCCAGGATTACCACCCGATCGAGAAATAGAGTTCTCCATTGATTTGATACCAGGAGGCGAACCGGTTTCTAAAGCTCCACATCGACTGGCTCCAATGGAAATGAAGGAGTTGGCCAAGAAACTCTAGGAACTGTTGGATAACGGAGTCATCCGACCAAGTGTTTCTCCGTGGGGTGCTCCAGTGTTATTTGTAAAGAAGAAGGACGGAAGCATGCGGTTATGCATTGATTATAGGGAGCTGAACAAGTTGACGATAAAGAACAAATATCTTTTGCCGAGGATTGACGATTTATTTGATCACCTTAAAGGAGCATGCTATTTTTCAAAGACTGACTTAAGATCTGGCTACCATCAACTGAAGATCAAGCCTGAAGATATACCCAAAACTGTATTTAGAATAAGGTATGGCCATTATGAGTTCTTAGTGATGTCGTTTGGATTGACCAATGCACCGGTGGCTTTTATGGATTTAATGAACCGGGTATATAAGGAGTACTTGGATAACTTAGTTATTGTATTTGATGACATCCTCATCTATTCAAAGACTCCAGAAGATCACGCAACGCACCTAAGGATTTCCCTTTAAAGGTTAAGAGAAAAACAACTGTATGCAAAGTTTTCCAAGTGCGATTTTTGGAGGTACAGTTTCTTGGACATGTGGTAAGCAAGGAAGGTATCAAGGTAGATCCTATAAAGATTGAAGCCGTATCAAATTGGGAGAAACTGAAGACTCCGACGAAAGTGAGAAGTTTTTTGGGCTAGCAGGAAATTATCGAAGATTTGTAAAGGATTTCTCTAAGATCGCATCTCTGTTAACCAAGCTAACCAGGAAGAATGAGAAATTCATTTAGACGGAGAAGTGTGAAGAAAGCGTCCAGGAACTGAAGAAGAGACTAGTGTCAGCTCCAGTATAAGCATTGCCAGATGAGATGGGAAACTTTGTGATTTATAGCGACGTTTCTTTAAAGGGTTTAGTTTGTGTACTGATGCAACACGATAAAGTCATCGCCTATGCCTCCAAATAATTGAAACCTCACGAACAGAAGTATCCAGTCCACGTTCTTGAGTTGGCAGCTATAGTATTTGCATTGAAATTATGGAGACATTACCTGTATGGAGAAAAGTGTGATATTTACATGGATCACAAGAGCTTAAAGTATATATTCACTCAGAAGGATTTGCACATGAGATAGAGAAGATGGAAGAGTTAATCAAGGATTATGACTGTTCCATTAACTATCACCCAGGTAAGGCCAATATCGTGGCTGATGCCTTGAGCAGAAAAGAGAAATTGAATATGGTTTAGATTGCAAAAGAATTAGCACGAGACTTAGAAAGGATGGAAATTATACTTCGAGTTCCAAGAGAAGGTAAGGAGCAACTGTACGAGATTACCTTCCAACCAGCACTGATGGATAAGATTAAAAGATGTCAAGAGGGAGTTATGGAGCAAGAATTGGATAATCTGACAGGAGAAGAACTATGTACCCAAAAGGATAGCCAACGTATGCTTAGATTCTTTTTTAGAATTTGGATTCCCAATGTGACTAAAATGAAGAATGAAGTTTTACATGAAGCGCACAACTCTGGGTTTTCTATCCACCCTGGTAGCACTAAGATGTACCAAGATTTGAAGAAAAACTTTCGGTGGCCAGGAATGAAGAAGGATATTATTAATTGGGTTAGCAAATGTCACGTGTGCCAGACGGTAAAAGCAGAACATCAACGGCCAAGTGGATTGTTACAACCTTTGGAGATTCCCCAGTGGAAGTGGGAAGAGATTACAATAGATTTTGTGGTGGGATTGCCAAAGACGAGAGCTAATCACGATGCTATTTGGGTAATCATTGATAGATTGAAAAAGTCAACACATTTCCTCCCAATCAATGAAAGATATTCTCTGGAAAATCTATTTAAGTTCTATTTGGATGAAGTAGTGACCAAGCATGGAGTTCATGCGTCCATTGTATCACATCGAGACCCGAGATTCAATTCAAGGTTTTGGACCAAGTTCCAAGAATGTCTAGGAACCAAGATGAATATGAGTACCGCCTATCATCCTCAGACGGATGATCAAAGTGAGAGAACCATCCAGACCATTGAATATATGTTAAGCATTTGTGCTTTGGATTTTAAGGGAAATTGGGATGAACACTTACCTTTGGTTGAGTTCTCGTACAACAACAACTATCATGCTAGCACTGGGATGCCGTCTTACAAAGCTTTGTATGGACGCAAGTGTAGATCACCACTGTATTGGGATAAGGTAGGAGAGAAGAAAGTGTTAGGTCCTGAACTGGTTCAGCAGACTAAGATGCAGTGACATTGATTCGAAAAACATTGGAAGCAGCCCAGGATAGATAGAGAAAGAATGCAGATTTGCATCGAAAATATATGAATTTTGAATTAGGGTCATTGGTATTACTAAAAGTATCACCTTGGAAAGGATTAGTGCGATTAGGGCAGAAAGGTAAGCTTAGCCCCAGATTTATAGGACCATTTGAGGTTTTAAAGAAAATAGGGGAAGTCGCTTATGGGATAGCTTTGCAGCCGCAATTGTAGCATATCCATAATGTGTTTCACATATCTATGTTGAAGCCATATATGCTTGATTTGAATCAAGTTATAGAGTACGAACCAATTGAGCTTTAGCCAGATTTGTCCTATATGGAACAACCAATCCAAATTTTAGATTGTAAAGAGCGAGTCCTTAGGATTAAGTCAATCCCCAAAGTGAAAGTACTTTGGAGAAATCCTTGAGTAAAAGAGTTTCCTTAGGAAGTAAAGTCAGACATGCTTGATAAATATCTTCATTTGTTCAGTTAAGTCAGATTCTGAGGACACAATCTTTTAAGGGGGAAGGATATAACAACTCTTATATTTTGTATTATTTTAAAAGTGTAATTATTGAATAATTAATTAAATAAAATATGTGTATTGGTTTTGACAGTTGTGTGTTGGTTCTTATTACTTATGTGTGATTTATTGTTGTATAGGATTGAATTGTGTAATTAATTATTGAGTTGTATTTTTTTGTTTCGCTTTTAAAAGTGATTTTATTACAGTTTTATTTACATAAATATTTGGATTGTCTCTAAAATTGTTTTTTATGATTTTATATTTTCAATTATTATTTTTAGGATTTTATAAAATTGAGAAATCAATATTTCATTAATTATTTATCTTTAAATGATTTTCTGATTGCAATTATTTGCAAAATCAGTGTTTAATTCCAGAATTCTTCAAAAATTACGAAACTCATATTTTATGAAGTTTATAATATTCTGAGAATTTTAAAAATTATTTTGGAAATTTTTCGGATTTATTTTACCCGCGCGTTGATTTGTTTATTTGTTAAAATCGGGTATAAATTGTGATTCTGGTTTTAAAATTTGTATATTTACGTTTTAATTAACTTTAAGATATTTATAACATTTTAAGACCATTTTGGTAATTTTCTGAATTTGTTTTAGTAGCGACTCAGTTCGTTTAATTTCAAATTTCCGGGCAAAACAGGCTATCAAACCTTCATATTTATCCCAAATTCCACGTGTTAGCATTTCAATAAATTAGTACTACGTGTTGCAATTGGAGTAAAGGAAAGAAAAAAAACAAAAAAAAACAAAACACCCCCAACCCCTTGTTTCTCCCCGGCTTCATTCCACCATCTCTCAATTGTCTCTCTCTCGATTATCTCTCATCTTCATCTCTCTTCCTCTCTTCTTCACTCACAGTCTCTCTTCTCTCTTCACTCTATTCTTTATTCCTCTTTTCCCCAGTTTTCTGAGGTGCTATTGCCGCCCCTTTTTCCAGCGACGTTCCGGTATCTTGGCTTCTTGCTCAGCTTTGTTCCAACATGTATATATATATATATATATATATATATATATATATGTTTCGGTGACTATTTGTGTGTGCGTGTAACAATGTGTATGTGTGTGTTTTGCGTACGGTGGCACGTGTGTGGTGGCTGTGCAGTGTGTTTGTGCGGCTTTGTTCATTGTTTTGGGCTTGGTTGCGTTGGGCTGAATTTTTTTTGGGCCTTGCTGTTTGGGCCTTGTTGTTTGGGCCGAATACCTGTAGTTTGTTTGGTTATTATAATCCTGATTTAAGTCCTTTTTATTCAGGAAATATTTGATTAGATATTCGTGATATTAATAATTTGTGCGGGAAAATTTTTATTAATCGGTAGAATTTATTCGGACACACGAATATTTTTCGGGCACTAATAAATTTTGCCGCCGTCCGCGATGATTTTTTACGAGCGGACGGTGGACGGTGATGATTTTTATCTGAGTCTTAAATATATAAGACTAATAAAATGATTCGTATAAATTATTTTTGAAACTGGATAAATGTTTGTGTTACGAGCTGTATCGAAATGCGAGTTATTGATTGTGTTTTGTTGGGAATTGGACGTCGATTATCTTTCGACGGGCAGGCTTATAAATAGAGGGGACGCTGTCAAAATTTTTCTAAAAATTATTTTTTAATACAAGAAATGTACTTTACGATATAAAATGTTTTGCCCTTATATGAATATTGATTACGTGATTATGTGTATATTGTTATACAAGTTGGGTTATCGGACAGGGTTGTGTATGATTGAGGATATCAAGCATGTCAGTTTAACTAATAAGGGTATTCTGTTATTATAGATCCCAGTCGAGTTTCGCAAGAGCCGAAGTCAGCGTAAAAGCTACCTAGGGTTTTCGTAAAGCGTTGTAAGGCAAGTACCCTGGACTATACTTTTACGGTTCAATATATATGAATAGTTGTTGTTTTATTCTCGTACAGGAACAAAAACGTTTTAAGTTACGTATCCCCTGTAGTTGTAAATAACTATTTTTGAATCTGTTTTGAGGAAAAGTAACTTCGAAAGGTACCTATCCTGAATGAAACTATTTGTGAACCAGATTTTACGTGTGCTGTTAAATGAATGATTTTAAAATGGGATAGGTACAAGTGTTTTGAAAACTGGATAAAATGATCAGATATGGGATACATAGGGGCCAGAGTGGCCTAGTGAGGTTGCGTAAGAGGCTAATTCAGTTGCGCTCATAACATAACCGATTAGTCTAGAAGGTCAGAGACCTAGCTAGTGTCTAAGTTCTGGAACAGGTTTATGGGATTGCAGTTGGAGCCGTATGGTGTTGATAGCCTGATTAGTTGTCTTCACATATCCGTTACGTATCTGATTTGGCTTTGCGGTTCCTGTAAGGGAATAAGTGATTGATACAGTAGAATAACAAATGTGAATAGCATGCTAAAATTTGACTTTGGTATTGACACAGCACACAACTACGTTGTTTCATAAAGAGCATGCTAGTCAGTGTTATCGAGTTTCTTTTATAGATGATTATTCACTGTTGTTCGAAATGATTTACAAATTACAGATTTCTTGTTGATTTATAGTTCTGTTCCTATAATTGTTTACTTTACTGTTTTTATCTTGATATTCATATGCTGGTACTGCAAAGCAATTATATGCTCACCCTTACAACCTGTTATATATATATATCACAGATGCCTAGAAGACCACTCAGACCTTGGCAGAACCGTGTCTCAGCCCCTTCTGAACCTGGCTCCTCAGAGGTAGTTAATGTCAGACCATATGCGGTCTGATGAGTTGCTGAATAAGTTTAGTGTGGTAGACTTTTTGAATAAATGGTTTGTTATAATGAGTAACATGAATCATACTTGAACCTGGATCGGATCTTGGTTTGGGGTCGTGTTAGTATAATATTAATAATAATCTTGTAGTTTATATTGTGGTATGTTGTGTTTAGTGACGTCAACTCCTAACCCGGGGTTGAGGCCGTCATAATGTATGATTGCTTCTGAGATAAAGTCCTTCACCGCCTTGAATTCCTGCTTACCTTTTTCTTCTTTAATATCTACTGAGGTGACAAATCCTGATGACATCATTTGCTGATCATCAAGTACTGATATAAGTACTGATAACGTCACTCTCCAGTAAATCCTAATATAAGACCTGATTAAGAACTTCTGATAGTGTCTGTCCACATATCATCAATTATATCTAACACTGCCTATTATGGAAATATTATAGGAAATGTTACAAAAAAACCTCATCACTTGATGTGCTACCCTTTTAACAGGTATCCATTAAGATGGTTAGCCGTTGAAGGCTACAAAATGAGTTAAAATAATTATGCTATGTGTTTTTCTTATCATCATGAATTAGACCCGATTCCTAACATTTTGTTTTAGCTAATATGAATATTTTATGTTAGATATATTTGATAATGTCATGGCTAATATGATTTATGTTTAGTTTTCAGATCTTACTTAAACAGGATAAGTCAGTACTTACTGGAAGTCAGGACTTAAGGATATCAGTACTTATATTATCAGGAGATAATCATCAGAAGATGGATATCAGAACTTAAGTGCTGAAGGATGTTCAGATAAGGATAGTAGCTGATTAAAGGAAAGAAGATCGAGATAAACATAAGAAGAGATATGCATGAAGAAGGAGTTCTATGAAGAATAGAATACTTGGAAGAAAAGATATCTGATTGATATATTTTAGGAAGCAGAATTATATTCCATATCAATTAACGATTATCATGTAACTGTGTAATATATAAACACAGACATAGGGTTTACACTAAAAATGTTATCATATTCGAGAAGATTATTCCTTATAACCCTAGCAGCTCTCGTGATAATTATTCATCACTGAGAGGTAATAGTTCCATACTGTAACAGAGTTTATTGTTTCAATAAAGTTTGTTTTCTGTTACTTGAACTATTAAAAGTTCGATTTGATTGTATTTTTACACTATATTCACCCCCTCTACAGTGTGTGTGACCTAACAAGTGGTATCAGAGCCTATCTGTTAACGCACATAGAGTTAAAGATCCAAACACAATCATGTCTGACACAGAAACTCCAACTAAGCCTACCAAAACTGAAGAACCACCAAAGACACAAATTCAAAGTTGGTATGAAACCATCAGAGTTCCCATACTGAGACCATCTGAATATGCCATATGGAAGGTGAGGATGACCATGTTTCTGGAAGCTACAGATCCAGAATATCTTGATAGAATCAAGGAAGGACCTCACAAACCAACCAAGCTCGATGTTGCAGTTGCAGGTGAAGCAGCAAAGATCGTACCAAAGGAGAAAAGTGATTATACTGCTGAAGATATCGCATCAATTGCTAAGGATGCTAAGGTACGACACTTACTGCATAGTGCCATTGATAATGTAATGTCAAACAGGGTAATTAACTGCAAGACTGCTAAGGAGATATGGGATGCTCTGGAAACAAGGTGTCAGGGAACTGATACAATTAAGAAGAACAGGAAGACAATACTCACTCAAGAGTATGAACACTTTGACTCAGAGACTAATGAGTCATTGACTGATTTATATGATAGATTTGTCAAACTCTTGAATGATTTGTCATTGGTTGATAAGGAGTATGATCTTGAAGATTCAAACCTTAAATTCTAGTTAGCTCTTCCTGAATGCTGGGATTTGAAGGCAACAACAATAAGAGACAACTACAATCTTGATAAAACAACTTGAAATTTATGGAATGCTCAAGACTCATGAACTTGAGATGGAACAAAGAAGCAAGAGGAAAGGAGGAAAGTCAAGGACAGTTGCTCTTAAGGCTGAAGCAGAATCCCCCAAGGCAGCTACCTCAAGGAAAGACAAGGGTAAAGCTCTTTTCACAAAGTCTGATACTGAGTCTTCAAGTTCTGAAAGTGATGATGACTCAGATTCTGAAAGTTTGCCTGAGACTGATGCTGATGAGGAGATGATGAAGCTGTGTGCTCTTATGGTAAAAGGGATCACAAAGATTGCATACAGGAAGTTCAGGAAGGGAAAGAAGTTTTCCAGGAAAGGCACAAGTTCTTATAAGAAGAATTTCAGAAGATCTGAGGGCAGAGGAGGAAAGTCTGATAGAGGAGATTATACCAATGTCAAATGCTATAACTGTGGTGAGAAAGGCCACATATCTCCTGATTGCAAGAAAGTGAAGGGTGATAAAGGCAAGGCTCTTGTCACAAAGAAGAAAAGCCGGACAGACGCCTCAGACTCTGAAAGTGAGGAGAACTATGCTTTGATGGCAAATGCTGATAAAGAAAGTGCTGAGAGCAGTTCTGAAGCTGCTGAAACAAAGGTACCTCAGACTACTTATGCTTTTCATACTGATGATATTAATGAGTTGAGAAGATATCTTAAAACCATATTTGTTAGTTATAGAGATCAAACTTTAACATGTGAAAGATTAACTTCTGAAATCTTGCTTTTAAGAAAAGAAATGATTTCTTAGAAAAAGAGTTAGTTATGTTCCATCAAACTCAGAAGGATAGAGATGATGCTTTTTATGTTAGGGATGAAGTGCTAAAAATGAATGAATCTCTAAAAACTGAGTTAGAAAAGTAAAGAGAGATTATCAGGACTTGGACTAACTCTGGCAGAAAAACTCAAAATTTGCTAAGTAGTGAAAATTGGAAAGAGGGCTTTGGTTATGGAGAGGATAAGAATGATAAAGGAACTGTAGAAATTAAGCCTGTTGTTAAGCAAAAGCCAAAGTTAAAACCTGTTAAGTTTGTAACTGTAAAGTCTGATAATGAGAAATCAGAAGTTAAAGAGGAATTAACTTCTGACAAACTAAAACAGGAAAAGACAGCTGAAATAAACATAGGCTTAATGACAAAGAAGCAGCTTAAGCATAAGCTGAAAGATGTGAAGAATGCAAACAAGGTAAAAGCACCTAGGAAAAATAGGAATGGAAAGGAAGGTGTGAATAAAAGCAATGATTATAAAACTGTTCCTGATGCTCCTAGGAAAACATGTCATAACTGTGGAAGTTCTAACCATCTGGCTTCTTTTTGCAGGAAGAATAAGAACATAAACTCCTTTCCTTCAAAATCAGGAGTTAAGAGTCAGTCTGTTAGATATAAACCACAAAATCCTTGTTTTCATTGTGGTAGTTTATGGCATTCCATTTATACTTGTAAGGAATATCATAGTTTGTACTATGATTATTATCAAATAAAACCTTCTTTGAAGAAAGTTTCCATTATTCCTTCTAGTGTAAATTCTGATTCAAAGTCTGATAGTGTAAGTTCTGATAAGAAAAATGTTAACATAAACTCTGATGCTAAATCCACTGCAAATGTTAACAAACTTAATAAGGCCAAAGGATTCAAGCAAGGATGGGTCCTTAAAACTAATCATTAGTGGTCTTTGTGATTGCAGGGCAACAGGAAAAATATTCTAGTTTTGGACAGTGGATGTTCAGGACATATGACTGGAAATAAAGCCCTGCTATCAGACTTTGTGGAGAAAGCTGACCCAAATGTTTCTTATGGAGATGGCAACATTGGAAAAACATTGGGATATGGCAATATCAATCTTGGGAATGTCATCATTAAAGATGTAGCTCTGGTCATGGGACTTAAACACAGTCTGCTGAGTATAAGTCAAATCTGTGACAGAGGTTATCATGTTGATTTCTTTGAAGAACACTGTGAAGTTATGAGTAAATCCAAAGGCAAAGTTGTTCTGAAAGGATACAGGTGTGGTAACATTTATGAAGCTAAGCTTTCAACAAGTCATGGTTCTGCAATCTGTCTGATGAGTAGAGCATCAATTGAAGAAAGCTGGAATTGGCACAAGAAACTCTCTCATTTAAATTTCAACAATATAAATGAACTAGTCAAGAAAGATCTTGTGAGAGGACTGCCAAAGTCAGTATTTGCTCCTGATGGCCTTTGTGATTCTTGTCAGAAGGCCAAACAAAGAAAATCTGCATTCAAGAGCAAGACTGAATCATCAATTCTTGAGCCTTATCATCTACTACATGTTGATCTATTTGGTCCAGTGAATGTCATGTCTATTGTAAAAAAGAAATATGCGTTGGTCATAGTGGATGAGTTCACCAGATACACATGGGTGTATTTCTTTGTCACAAAAAGTGAAACTGCATCTATCTTGATTGATCATGTCAAACATCTGGATAAATTGGTCAAAGATTCTGTGAAAACCATAAGGAGTGATAATGGCACTGAGTTCAAGAATTTGATAATGGAAGAGTTCTGCAAAAACCATGAAATTAAGCAGGAATTTTCTGCTCCTGGAACTCCACAGCAAAATGGAGTTGTTGAAAGGAAGAATAGAACTCTCATTGAAGCTGCATGTACAATGCTTGAAGAAGCAAAGCTTCCAACCTATTTCTGGGCTGAAGCTGTGCAGACTACTTGTTTTACTCAAAATGCAACAGTCATTAACAAGCAAGGAAAAACACCATATGAGATGGTGAAGAAAAAGAAGCCAAATCTGAAGTACTTTCATGTATTTGGATGCAAGTGTTTTGTTCTTAAGACTCATCCTGAACAGCTATCTAAATTTGATCTAAAAGCTGATGAAGGAATCTTTGTTGGATATCCACTTTCCACAAAAGCCTTCAGAGTCTATAATTTGAGAACAAGAGTGGTCATAGAATCTATCAATGTCTCTTTTGATGACAAGAATATTACTGGTCTTGGAGATTTTATTGATCATGATCAGCTGAGATTTGAAAATGAAGACTCAAGTTCTGATACTGAAAATCCTGACAGTCTAAGTCCTGATACTGTAAACTCTGATGGATTAAACTCTGATGTTATTGAATCTGTGGTGACTACGCCAAAGGAAGATGCACCTATGCAGGGGGAGCATACTCAAGAACATACCACATCTCAAGAAGCATCAGAACATACATTTGGCTCTTCAAGTTCTGATTCGTCAAGTTCTGATAAGCCAAGTTCTGAAAATCTAAATTCTGAAGAATCCAACTCAGAGAGCATAGTTCCAGGGGGAGCATCAGAAAATGAAAATGAAGACAACATTGATCATGGGGGAGCATCCAGTTCTAGAGAAAACCTTCCATCTGCAAGGAAGTGGACTAAATCACATACACCTGATTTAATAATTGGAAATCCTGATGCAGGTGTCAGAACTAGAACAGGTACTTCAAACGAATGTCTTTACAATTCTTTTCTCTCTCAGACTGAGCAAAAGAAAGTGGAAGAAGCTCTTCAAGATGCTGATTGGGTGCAAGCAATGCAGGAAGAGTTAAATGAATTTGAAAGAAACAAAGTATGGACCCTAGTGCTAAGACCAAAGAATAGATCTGTTGTTGGTACAAAGTGGGTGTTCAGAAAAAAAATTGATAGTGATGGCATAATTACAAGGAATAAGGCAAGGCTGGTTGCAAAAGGATATTCTCAACAAGAGGGAATTGATTATGATGAAACATTTGCACCAGTTGCTAGGTTAGAAGCCATAAGAATATTTTTGGCTTATGTTGTTCACAAAAAGTTTACTGTCTTTCAAATGGATGTGAAAAGTGCTTTTCTCAATGGAGAATTGGAGGAGGAAATATATGTTGAACAACCTCCAGGCTTTGTAGATTCCAAACATCCAGATTATGTCTACAGGTTTCATAAAGCACTTTATGGACTTAAGCAAGCTCCTAGAGCATGGTATGAGACCTTAGCTCAGTTTCATCTGGAAAGTGGATTTAACAGAGGAACTATAGACAAAATACTGTTCTACCTCAACCATGGAAAGGACTTACTTCTGGTCCAGATTTATGTTGATGATATCATTTTTGAGTCTACAAATGACATACTTTGTAAGAAGTTTGCCAAACTGATGCAGTCAAGGTATCAGATGAGTATGATGGGGGAACTTAGCTATTTTCTGGGCCTTCAAGTCAAGTAAAATGAAGAAGGCACTTTTATTTGTCAAACTAAGTACACCAGAAACTTGCTGAAGAAATTTGGAATGCAAGATTGTTCAAGTGCATCCACTCCCATGGCCACTGCAACAAAACTGGATAAGGATACTGGTAAATCAGTAGATATTACTGATTACAGAGGTATGATTGGCTCTCGACTCTATCTAACTGCTAGTAGACCTGATATCATGTATGCTACCTGTCTTTGTGCAAGATTTCAAGCAGATCCAAGAGAACCTCTGTGACGACCTCAATCTCGGGGTTAGGAAATGAGGACTCACACACCTCTAATCTACTAATTAAATATGCATAAACCCCGATTAACTACTAACAGGATCAACAGGATAAAGTATGAGACAAGATTACAACTACCAATCAACGAATATAACTTACAAACCCAAAATATTATTAAATAAACAATATCGATTCCGGCTGGAAACTGACAGATAACCCATTGTATCTTTAAACACCTCTTACTAGGCGCGAGCTCACTCATAACCTGTACTACCTGCTCTGGCAACTGGAAGCCCTCAACACGGTAGGGACCACCAGGTACGCTCTTACGAGCAGTGCGCCTAAGCCTGGCCATCTTCTTGCTTAACTGTCATGGTTAGATTAAGACAAAACAATGAGTATAAAACTCAGCAAGTAACTAAATAGCAGTTCTACAATAACAATTCTCAATATGCTTTGAACAAACTAGGGCATTCTATTTTAGCTAATCTAGGTGGCAGATTTCCGTATATTCATTTTTGTTTTCTTTGAGATAAGGAAAGGTATCCGAAGAATAGTTGGGCTTTCAAGAAACAAGGCTCGAAACAGGATGAAAGCCGACATTCAACACAAATCATTATAGGATCAAAATAGATCTTTCGGTAGAGGAAAGCAACAGTATTTCAAGATATAGAATCATTCACATGATCAACAATTTCAGGAATCAGGGTTCTGAGCTTTAAGCTCCACAATAACATAATCAACTCTTTTCAAAACAGTATAAACCATTTTCATTTCCAAAAATCAATTTACTGAACAAAAGTTTCAGTTCCCTTTTAAATAATCATTTAGAACCCTTGATTGGATCACTTATCTTTCCATTTCATTATATACGGGTGATCAGCCCGTATCGACCTCCATTCCGGTCTTTAAGGTACCATTCGGCATAATTTCAGCCTTAAATTGGACTAGTCCCACTAGCCTCTTACCATGACTGGACTAGTCCCACTAGCCTCTTACGTCTCAATCCAATCCATCAGGAATTCATTCGGAAAACCTTGAGTTGGAAAAAAAACAAATAGGTTTTCTAAAATTCATTTTATCATTACCAAGCCTTTGAAATCATTAGGACTTTTTCAAGTCGAAACTCATTCTTAATTCAGATTTTAAAGAAACAAAGTTCAGGGAGTGAATCAAAGATACGCAAGGAACAATTCTCAAGAATTTTGTATCAAGGATAACAAGGTACTAAATTTAAAGGATCAGTAATAACTTAGGGATCATTAGGGCGATCAAGAGAAACGGGGTATCATTAACAGAGTTATCCAAGATATTTTAAAGGTTCAATATGACCATGGCATTATGGGAAACTTGAACAGAAAGGCAGATTATCAACGGGTGAAATCAATAGGATTATCAATAACAGGTTATCAAGAACAAAGGGTACTTCAAATTAATATCAGGGTTTCATAAAGCAAGGGTTTCATACTTTAACAGTTCAATACTCTACATGGTATGAACAACATTTCCTTTACAATCATTTATACAAGTAATCAGAGTTACTTGCCTGAAATTGCTTTCCTGAGGGTTGAACTACTACCACCTAGTATACTTTTCCCTTTCCTAGCCCGAATGCCCTCACGCTCCGAATCTACAATAAAACCAGAAATCTTAATTAGATTCCCAACTCTCGTTCCCGGAACGATCACTCTATACGATAACTCGATTATATTCTTGACTCGAACTATACGAGTATAGCTTATACAAATAAGCACACAGCACATAGCACATAGCACAATTCTTTCTCATAGTTTTCATATCCTTATATACCTAGCAATCAAAGCGTACTCGCTTGACCTAGGCTATTTCTCAAATTACACTAACACTACTCTTTTACGAGTACTAGACACATTTACAACCAAACATTTACGTGCATACTATCACTTATATCAATCGACTTAATTCCCCTTTCTTTTATTCCTTAATTCGAATCAAAACATCAATCCAATCAAGCAAAATCAAAGATTTTCACATATAACACTCAATCATTCTTTCAATTACCAAAATCAAATTTTGACCTTTATTTCTTATGGCCTATTCGGCCTTAACACTTATCTCAATCAAGAATCAAACATGCAAAAATAGATTTTGACATGCAAGGTTATATACCACATTTCTTTCTTGTTTTAATCCCCTATTAAATCATTCCATTTATTAAGTCACCAAACCATGCACTACTTAGTGATTTCAACTTAATCAATCCATCAAATCAACATGCATACACTTAATCACCAAGTTATCCCCTTTTTATCTTGTTTTCATTCGGCAAGAACATAATTTTCAACAAAAAGACTAATTGCTAGCATGCACTCATTGATCTCCTTTAAAACTATCATGCAATTGCTTTTTTTTTAAATCATACAAACTTAGTGTTTACCAAGATTATCTCACCAAATTCAATTTCCTTTCTTATTAACTCAAAAATTCGAACCTAAACTTAGCATGCAACAATAATTCATTCCTTATTAGTCTATTAACCATCCATCATTACTTTAATCAAGTCTACTCACAACAAACCACTTTAAAGATTCAACCCATTCGGGTTTATCAAGAAAACACACATACAAAGATCAATCTTGACATGCAAAGTCCTATATCACATTTTTAACTTGTTTTAAGCCTTCACTTAGTCATTTAACTCATTTTCATCAAGATTTTTGAAGCACAAAGCCAAACATCACCTAATGACTCAAACCTTAATCAAATTATTCAATCAACATGCATGCATTCACTTAATCACAAATCAATCTCTTCTAAAACCATTTTCTACTCGGCAAAAATTCAAAAACTCACAATCCAAGAACCAAACATTGACATGCATCACTAACTCCTCTTTTAAATCAACATGCAACTCTATTTTCTACTAATTAAGCTTAGTTCATACCAAGATCAAGTCACAAAATTCAATTTCCCTTTTTATTAGCATAAAGCCGAAGCAAAACTCACATGCAAATCATACAATTTGATTTTCTAAGCAACAATCACTTGCACACATTCATTTTACAACCAAGGAAATCATTTTACCAATCACATACTCAATTTTCAACAAAAGAAGCAAAACCCTTTTTTTTCAAGTTTTCAAGAAATCATAACATGCAACATTAAAATCCAACAATCACATCATGGAAAACCCACCGGCTCTCCTTTGGATCATGGCCGGTGGTGGTCGAACTTGAGAGAGTCCATGACGGATCTCCTCTCGAGTTTATGACCTCCACAACCTCTTAAAATCACTATTATAGTTATGCTTCAAGAAATTGTTTTTCTTAAGCACAACCATAGTGATCACTTCAACAAAACATTGCAAATACTTACATGCAAATAGGAATCAAGAAGTATACCGAAAATAAAGGCTAAAGGTAGCAATATCTTTGAGTTTGAGTAAGATTTGGGGGTTGCATGCAAGTGAGAGAGAGATGAGAGATGAGAGGGCCGAGAGGGAGTGAAAGAGAGAGAGAGTGCTCGGGAGAGAGACGAGAGAAAGAAAGAGAGAAGAGAGAAAAGAGAGAATGAGTGCACAAAAGAAAGAAAAGAAAAGAAAGTGGGTTATATATAGCACTTAGAAACAAGGGCAATCTAGTAATTTACCAACTTCCTTTTACTCACTCATCCCTTTTCTTTTTACTTAAATGCGATAAAATTCAAATACAAAATATATCTCTCTCGGAAAGTCGAGAATTATTGAAAATGACATTTTTAACGCGTAGGTCTCGAAATTAGCTTTTCATCCATTACTCATAATAAGAATTTGAGCGAGCGGTTGATTTTATATGAATTTCGCAAACTCCCTTTAATAAATACCTTTTCCACATAAAATCAATTTAAAAATGCAAAGACCCACAATTAAATTCACTTATCATTTTTAAAAAGTCTCTAAGACCTCTACGAAGATAACAGAACAAATCCCATGTTTTTATCCATCTCAGATGATTTTATAAAAATGCACGAAGGTTAAATAAACCCTTATGTAAATCACATAATTCCTTTAAAATTCACAGAAATTAACACATAACATATAATCATGCACACAGTCAAGCAATCACACGCATATAGTCACATAACGACTCAGGTCTGATCATAGAATCTATCCCTCTTTAATCTTTATTCCCTTTTTACGCGTACCGGGTCACGTTCAGCCTGACGGCCCGACGCTCAGCATTTCGAATACGCTTCTCATTACCTTTGCCAATCAACACGTCTCATAAGACAAAATACTTCATTCATTCACTTCACATATAATTCACATTTTATATTATTTAATTTCCATATTAGGACGGGTTCCGTTCTACCTGACGGCCCGAAACCACAGCTTGACTCCTAAGCTGACTCTTTAAATTGGAACGTTTTTATCCACGCTCCTTAACTCTAGTATACAGGTAAGACAAATAATCACCACTTAATCACATAATCTCATCACATAAAACATACTTTACTTTCTTAATTACGACGCAAAATTCTCGGTCGTTACAACCTCACTTAACAGCTGTGAAAAGAATTTTCAAATATCTTAAGGGAACAGCTGATCTGGAATTATGGTATCCCAGAGAATCAGATTTTAAACTAATAGGTTACTCAGATGCAGATTTTGCAGGTTGCAAAATTGACAGGAAAAGCACAACTGGAAGTTGCCAATTTCTTGGAGGCAGATTGGTTTCTTGGTTTAGCAAGAAACAAAAGTCAATTTCCACATCAACTGCAGAAGCAGAATATATTGCTGCAGAAAGTTGTTGTGCACAGATTCTTTGGATGAAGAATCGGTTACTGGATTATGGGTTAATATATTTCAAATCCCTATTTAATGTGATAATCAAAGTGCTATTGCTATGACAGGTAATCCAGTTCAACACTCTATGACAAAGCACATCAGCATCAGGTACCACTTCATCTAGGAACATGTAGATGAAGGTACAGTGGAATTGCACTTTGTTCCAACAGATCAACAACTAGCAGATATCTTCACAAAACCATTGTGTGAAGCTACTTTTACAAGATTGGTAAATGAACTTGGAATGGTTTCAGGTTCTTTCTCTAAATCTGCTTAGTTTTGTTCTGTTGCATCAGACTTTATGATCAGTATTTACAGAATTCAATCTCTTTGTGTATTCTGTGCTTAATTGAAAAATATGTTTAAGTACTGACTGTTGTCTGATCAATGTTTCTAAACTCTGATAGTGATATGTCTGTTTAGGTAACTATTCAATCCTATGAGGATAACTGTGCTAGATGCTGACCTAGTAGTCTTAAATAGACAAGGGATCCCATGTAAGAAGTAATTATTTCTGTGGAAATCTATTGACACAAGCAAATTCTGATAATTGAGCTTAGTTGAGTTTACTTTGTCTATCTTATTACTAAGTCACAAACTAAAATAATGTTACTCATCTGTTAAGTTCCGATGCTAGTAAATCTGTTGAATGAACTAAGTGCTGATAAACCTCACTTATCAAAAAAAAAAAAAGCGAAACAAGGATTAAAAAAATCAGGTACTCCTTTTAGATCTAGAGTAAAAATGTGGAAGGGAAGACCCAAGTGCATTGCTGGTATTAAGTCATATGCATCAGAAAAGCAAATAAAATATTTTCTTGGTGACTTTTCACACTCTATGATTACTGGAGAAATACTCTGATAATAGCATAAATTCTGATAAGCAGTCGTGACTCACTTACATTGAGAAGCCACTGTAAAATGGAATTTAAACAGATGCATAAAATTAGCACAAAATAGTTGAGGTGGACTCAAGCATGGACTCATTCAACAGTAGGTTTCAGAATAATGACAGCTCTTTAGCAAAGTTTTAGTTATGCCTTATTTCTAAGATGTACTGAAGTGAATCGGACTTTACTCCTTGTCTGATATTTAGCTTAATGCACACACTAACCACTCCATATGAATGATGAAAATCACTGTGGTGATCTATGTTGTTTTAGATGAACAGTCATTGTGTCACATTGCACAAATTCTGAGGACAAGTTCTGATTGCATGTTCTGATGATTAAGTTCTGAAGAATATAAATCAGAATTTGTGTGAGGACTTACTAAGATAGGCATTCCTTTTTCGAGTTAAGAAATTATGTTCTGATGACTGTTAAGTTCTGATATAAGTCTAAGTTCTGATATTGCAGTTTGATTCTTTACTTGACTTATTTGTGGATAAAATTTGACAACAGTCTCAGTTTAAACCAGAATATGTTGAAGTGGAAGATTAATAGTCACTATAGTTAGGGATAGTGGTACTCGTACATGAACAATCAACTTTTACTTGCTTCTTGTGCGCATTAAACCATGTTTTCTCTTTCCAATGAATATTTTTCTTTTTCCAAGTCTGGGAAGACGAGGTAGAATTAATTCTACCTGTAAGCATTAAATTTCCTTGCGTCTCCTGGCATTCTCTTGCCTATATAAGCAACCACTTCACATCAGCCTTCCCATCAAATCTTTTATCACAAACTCACCTTCATAATCTTTATATCAAACACACCATGGTCAATTACAATATGTTTTTGAACTACGAAACATTCAACATGGAGCTGAGCTGTGCCGATTGGCAGCAGGAATGGCACGTTACTGCCATTCCTGATGAGATATGGGACTCCGTTCCCCAGGAGGTACTCACCCACCTCCTGTTCTTCTATATGGATTACCATCGCCATCTGGAGCGATTGGAGGAGGAAAGGCTGGAAGCTCTCCGCCAGCAAGAGCGAATCATACGACTCGTTATTCTGTTTGTCGAGAGTAGGAAGAAGAAATGATTTATTTTCTTCTTCCTGTTTTTCTTCATCATCAGCCTTGCCCTGCTTCTTGAGCTAGGACAAAGGCTGTTGACGTTAGGTTTAGCAGCTTAGGGAAATCTTGTACAAGTTCTGATGTAATTTAAATTTCATGAATGTATTCTCTTGATATATTAATGAAATTTGTTTTTGTTTCAAGATCTTGTCTCTGAGATATTTTGTAATGCATTGATAAATCCTGATACATATTCATATTCTGATGACCATATAAATTCTGTTTTAACTTAAGTTCTGATTTTATTTTATCAGTACTTGCTCATCTAATTTATTATGGTCATTTTCACTCGATTTTTTTTTCAGAATATTGATGTTGCAGTGAAAAATAATTAAATAAGTGGGAACAGTCTCAATTTTGAATTAAAACTATTTCACCTTGATTAATGGAATAACTGGGTAAGTGGAACGGTTTTTCCTTGAAAAACTGCAAGTAGGTAAGTAATGATTACTGTTTTCTCGTGCCCATTCACTATTCATTTTTACTGCATGTCTGACAGGTGTCCAACGGTTACATTTTTTTTCAAAAGTATAAGTAAGACAGAGAGAAGATTTTTTTAATCTTTTATTTCCTTTCACACTTTTTCTCTCTATTTGCTTTTACTCTCTTTCTTCTTCTAACGTTGGTTTTTCATATAGACATTCTATCAAACACCTAACAGGCACTTACACATCTCGATTAATTTCATGGCACCAAAGGATTTAATCATTGATGGAGCTAAATTTGTTCCAAATAACTATGCTGCAATTCTTGATAATGCTGAAGCTCCGTCTGAATTGCATTTTGTGCAAGACCTTCTTGCACACAGTGAAATCGGGTATGCATTGACCCAACCTTCCGTCTTCTCAAGCCAACAAGTTCTGACACTTTGGAGGACTGGAACCTTTGATAATGGTGGTCCAAATGGTACTCCTAGTATTGTTTTCGAAGTGGGTGATTCTCCATATGCAGTCACTCCTGGTACAATACTTAATGTAAGAACCCTGATTTTTGTAATATTTTAAAACTTCTATGAATAGTAACTTAAGCTGATTAAGTAATATGTATGGGGATCATCATAAAATGAATAGTGGAATTTTGAGAATCCGAGATCATATTCTTGTTTATCGAGGAAAATAAGTGAATGTAAAAGCTGACGGAATTCGAAGATTTACGATTATACTACGTGTTTTCGTATCCGTAAAGAATGGCGTAGAACCGAGAATACTACGTGAAATAAATAATATATCAAGGTGTTTCTATGATCAAGAGAAGGAATGGAATTGGTTATAGTATTATAAGCGGTAAAAGAAATCGCTACAAAACAAGTCGTTATACGTGGAAACTATCGGAATGGAACGACGATTGCTGTAACACCCCCAGATCCGGGGTCGGGGATCCGGGTTGTCACGAGTTCCATTTCCCTTAATAACACCCAATCTTAATAATTACTCAACTACTCTGTACTGTGACCCCACAATAAACACACACACCACACGTTATAGTCTCAGAGATGAACATCCAAAAAAATAATCACAAGTCATTTTATTCCACAATTATCTGCCAATACACCTTAGAAGGTTTTCTGAATAAATTTACATTTTCTTTGCCATTATTACAATTCATAAATATACATAAATCTGGTACATCAGAAGTTGAAAGCCTAGCCTATTGGTAGTTCCTACCTCAGCTACGGCGGCATCAGTGCTTCTAGAAAACTGCGGAACGTCTCCTAACCTCTTGCGAATCGGGAGCTTGGTCCGGTTCATCTTATCTATCTGATGTTGTGTGATGAAAGAAGAAAGCAAGGGTGAGCAGCAAGCCCACCAAAATAATATGTATAATGACTAACAATATATGAGCCTACTCATAATACTCATGAAAGTCTTGGTCAAAAGAAATGAACCAAGTTGATATCTTAATGTGATGAAGTCGCAAAATATTCAGTATATATATATATATATATACTTTTCAAAATATTGGAAGTCCTCTTCCATGCATAATACACACAGAGTTCCAGTGTATAACTGTATAAAAATACCGTTGCAAGGTGATCTCATATATCTAACCTTGTCTCAACGTTTTTCTGAAAATCTTTGTCATGCATAAGATAATCATTTACTAGATATAAGTTTAAAAAAAATGAAGTTACAAGATACTCCAATATACTTTATATCCAAATACTACTTGAACTACCACCGTTCAAGTTATAATCAGTTTCAAAGTTCATCACCCAGATGAGACTACAAGATAAGACTTGAATAGATTCAATCTTTGAAATATCATTATAAATAATGAAGTTACGAGATACTTCATTAAGTCCTGATATATATATCCATATATATATATATATATATATATATATATCTCATACATTTCCTGAAAATCTCTGTCATGTAAAGTATGAACAGAGTTATAATATCCAATGAATTTTGGAAAGGAAAAGAATTTTGGCATAAACCAGATATCTTGCTGATCAGGCAAAGATACCAATAAGTAACCTTTTCTACTGTAGATGGATGAATTCCTCACCGGTCATCACCCTGGCCGCATTAGGACCTCGCGCTAGACCGTTACCCGGCCACTCACGCGTTGATGGACTGCCACCCAGCCACTTACACATTGATAGACCGTACCCCGACCTGTCGCTTATGCTGACTCAATTAGATGGGCTTACTTCCCGAACATTGGGCAAGTAATCAATTCATTCATCAAAACAGCAACCTTGTTGCGAATATAAAATACACCATAGAGCCGGATCCCTCAGGTTTTGAACGAGTATTTAAATCCCCTTTAAAAGGAAGATCTTAAATATAAAAATGAGTTTTGGGATCCGCTCTAACTTTTAAAAATCATTTTGAAGACTCGAAAACACTTTAAAGAGTGTTTGGAGTAATGCTGATTTAATGAAGTAAATCAGTCCCAATATATTTAGAAAATGTCTGAATATTATTATTTAAATAATATTCCCACAAAGAATTATCTTTATAAAAATAATTGAAGTAGAAGTATTAAAACTTATACTTGAAACGAGTATTAAATAACCAAAGATACATTTATATGAAAGTACTATCTTTATTTGAATAATCGAAAATAAGTTTGATTATTGACACCTTATTCTTTAATAAATTAAAGAATATACCTCAGCAAATAATCGGAGTCATAGATCCTCAAATGAATATTCAAATAATATTCATTAAATAATATAAACTGAGTCATAAGCCCTCGAATGAATATTCAAATAATATTCAATAAATAAATAAAAGGAGTCATAAGTCCCCGAATGAATATTCAAAATAATATTCAATAAATAAATAAAAGGAGTCATAGATCCTTAAATGAATATTCAAATAATATTCATTAAATAATATAAACTGAGTCATAAGCCCTCGAATGAATATTCAAATAATATTCAATAAATAAATAAAAGGAGTCATAAGTCCCCGAATAAATATTCAAAATAATATTCAATAAATAAATAAAGAGAGTCATAAGTCCCCGAATGAATATTCAAAATAATATTCAATAAATAAATAAAAGGAGTCATAGATCCTCAAATGAATATTCAAATAATATTCATTAAATAATATAAACTGAGTCATAAGCCCTCAAATGAATATTCAAATAATATTCAATAATAAAATAAAGTTATTGAATAAACCTTATTCGATTAATAGTTTTGAAAACTATAACCATATATATAAATATATATATATATAAAATCTACTCGGGATCCTCGACTCCCGGTTTTAGAAAATGTTTTCACCTTTGGGTCCCTATACTAAGGGTATATGCAAATTACCGCTATTCTCTAGCATAGGTATTATGCAACTATAAGCATTTGAACCAACAGATATATAACTCAAGAATATGAAACAGGCATGCATATATACCATATCACATGCTACAATATATCGCAAGAATTTGCTAATAACAAATATGCATTTATCGCAAGATCATGCATATACACATATACATCACAACAACAGTATAACGGGTAGAAAACTTGCCTGAGCGACTTGGGGTGATAAAAGGCTCGGAACGAGTCTGGTAACCTATAAACAACAAGTAAGTTGGAATTAAACCAAAGTCACTTGTAAATCTATACTTTAACTAACTTAGACTCTAACGCTTGTTTTGCGCTTACTGATTTGCTTAAGTCACCCGGGTACCCTCGGCTCCACCATTTTTAATAATTTAACCTTTACGAGTTTTAAGGCGATTCCTTCGCGAGTGTCTTACTAACTGCCTAGCACACTTACCATAAATGTTTCATACAATAATTAACCCTTTTTGGTCTTTAACCTATGTTTCAAAGTAAGGCGAGGGGAAAAGTTTCGTTCGCGAAATGCCGTTACTTGAAACGGTCGTTTCTCCTGAACCGTGCATCGGAATCGAACGAACTACATATCAAAACGAAGCTCGTAACATGAGCTATCTAGACATGGCAATGGTCATAATCTAGCAGGGGGTTCTCGGGTCCTAATGTTATGCACAAAAACAGTCTAAAGAAAATCGGACGTTACGACGGCTATGTTTACGCGATTTCCAATATTTTAAACCATTCAAAACCCTCCCAATTCAACCTCAAATCCAACATACAACCAACATCCATCCTTATCACATCACAACAACCCCAACCAATTCAATTTTAACATTCATACTTATGCCTAAGCTTAACTTTAACCATTCTTAAGTTCTTTTAATCAAAACAACAACATTTACCATTCCAATTCAATACCATTTCAAATCCCAAACTCTAAATCACAACATCAAGCTACAATATCATCCTACTAATCAAAATCATCTTATAATACATAGGAATCTAGGGTTTGGAGATGGTATACCTTCCTTGAAGTGGTGGGAGGAGCTAGGAAGCCTTAAGAAGCTTTGAGAAGTCTTAGGAATGCTTGGATCTTCAAGGAAAACAAGAAAACTTCAAGTTAAAAAACTTGAAAACACTATTCATAGTCTTCTTCTTTGATTAAATGAAGAAGATGGAGAAGGAATTGATGGCTTAAACTCATGATATAGCCCTAACTAAGCATGAAGATGATTAGGGAATTAACTCACCAATTTAGGAAGCTTGGATCTTTGATTTTGAATTTCTTGCTCTTTTGAATAGTAAAAAGACGAGAGCTTCTTCAAGAACAAGCCTTGGTTCTTTTTGATTTTGATGAAAATGATTTTTCTTGGCTTGGTTGGCTTGTTTTTGTGTTTGATTTAGTCAATTACCTTGTTGCCCTTGAATTTGTGTGGTTCTCATTCAACCACACCTCCTTCCTTCCCATGTCATGCTTGTGTCATCCTCATGATGTCATCCTCCCCTCCTTGTCCTCTTTCTATTGGTTGGATGACATCATCCCCACTAATCCCCTTGATTAACTTCCTAATCGTTTGCCTAATGACCGCTGATCTGTTATACGGTTCACTTAACTTTCGTTCTCATTTATCGTTTGAAGGATCATACCCGGGATCTTATTACTTAGGTTCCCTTAACCTATCTCAATACATTATATTCCTTTTTATGATCCTCTCTTATAATCCTTTAATTTAAATCCTTTTTATCCTGTTACCTTTTTCTCAATTCTTTCCGTATCTAGTGGATTTCTGGGAAAAATCAAAGTGTTCGGAAATTGGATTCTGACGATCTTTACATACACTTATATACCACATAGAGTACTAATAATATTCCATAAGATCAATAATAGAACCCCTACATAGCGTGGCATGAAAAGTTTTCTCATTCAGTAAAACACTATTCATAAGGGTTTCAAAAATTTTCCAAAAATTGGGGTTATTACAGTCTCCCCTCCTTAAAAGGATTCTGTCCCGGAATCAGACAGAAATGAATAGGGATACCTTCTTAGTATTGCACTTTCTAACTCTCAAGTCAATTTTCCCACATTGTGGTTCTACCACCAAACTCCGCCTAGTTTGATAACCCTTCTCCTAAGCACTTGTTCCTTTTCACTCTATAACCCTTCTTGGTTGCTCCATATAGGTTACGTCGGGTTGCGTGTCTATGCACTCATATGCCCCTATTTATCTGGCATCCGAATTACCCTTTCTTAACATTGATACGTGAAACGCGTTATGACTTGCTACATGTTCTGGGGTAGGGCTAGCTCATATGCTAACTTCCCAATACTTCTTATGTCCTTCCTGGCTACTACTAGTCGTCCTCTGATTAGATCTATTATATCCCTGGTCCTTTGGACTACTGCGGGTCCGAGCATCTTGCGCTCTACAACTTCATCCTAACATAAGGGAGATCGACATTATCTTCCCTCTAGGATCTCATAAGGCGATATCCCAATACTGACATACGATCTATTGTCGTGATATAACTTAATCCGTGTTAAGTGATCATTCCAAATTCTTTCAAGTCTATTACACAGACTCTCATCATAGCTTCTAATCATTATAGCTTTTGCTTCTAAATACCCATTTTTTTCCAGTTCGTAATCGCTATCACCTTCCGTTCCTAATATTATACTGGTTATACTTTTGCTCGTTAGCGTTCTATAACCTTTTAATAACCATGCCAACCTTAGTATCATGAATGTGTTTCCATTCCGCATATTACCACCACTTTATTACTCCTTTTTCAGTTGTTTCTATTTTCCAAAATTTGATCAATCAAATAGAAGTAAAGGAATTTATTGAGAGATCACTATGATCATGAACACTTGTTATATCGCATAGTTAGTACAGAAGGTGGCCAGCCTTTAGTACTTGACAACCAATTAAACAACATGTGGTATCCTACTAGGCTTCTATCACAAAGATAGATAGTCATTCGGCAATACCTCCCCTTCTGGAAGGGTTGTTCTTCTCTGCTTACATGAAATGAAAAGAAGAGAAAAGAGCAAACTGAAGAGAATTGTATATATATGTAAAAATATTGCCATAAAATATCTGGCTTGGAATCTACCTCTGAACTATAGAGGTTTGTCATAGGAGAACAAAACATATATGTATTTATATCAACATCGAGTATTATCGCATCGCATTTCACATGCTTAAATATTTGTTATTCCGTCCATCAATTTATGGACCCATGCACTTCCTCTAGCTTATACATAATTACCTTTGAAACTCCCTCGGTATCGAAAATCGAACCTGGGATCTCATTCTAGACATCATCGTTACTAGAATTCTATGCTTGCATCACAACCTTCCTCGTATAATAATACGGCTCTCTATTGATAAGAAAGAATAAATATTTCACTAGGTAGATACTCTACTTAATTAGTTTATCAATGATAACTTATACACTACCACGACCCGATTAGTGGTACTCAATCTCAACACCTATTCCAATACAACTCTCACGGTTGTATTCAGCTCAATACTCGCAGAATCATTGCTACCTTACTATGGTCCACCACTGACCTACTGTAGTCATTCATTTTCCATGAAGTCTTAATATCTAACCATACGGAGTCCATACATGTCGTATCAAATCCTTCTAAGGAGGTAACATAATCACCATTCATGATTCATGGAGTACACTCCTGATTCTGACATACATACATGACATGAAGCAGATAAAATTGCAGAAGAGTTTCGCTCAAAGCAACGATAGCAGGTTAATACCATTCTTAATCATATGCCTTCAATAGAAGACTTATCTTAAAGCTTTGTCTAGTCCTTTTTGAAACATGGTCCTGGCTTATCTCAAGATAGGACCTTCTAAGATAGATAGCCCGTTCATGGCGATTACACGAATTAAACCTTTACCAACTACTATTACGGTTGGGTATTGCACAGTCATCAAAAGGAATGTCAATCTTCCAAACCATAATACAACCTTCACAGTTTTAACCATCATCACTGTATTCTTTTGGCACAAGCGCCTATAATTATCCTCTTACCTTTAAAGTGTCGGCCACCTCTTTGGCCTTTCCTGATAGTAAAATTTCCTTACAGTCAATGTCATTTTAACCACCTCCAAATAAATTTTCTACCTTATTTCAATCACAGCTTATGTGAAAATGCTTTTCTTTAATATCTGATGAGTAAATAAAAAAATATCACCATTTTTCCATAAGTTATTGCCTCAGTCTTTAGAGGTTAATCACTGTCACGACTGACTCTCAATTTATACTTAGAACATCTTATCTTAAGTCCTAATTGCCCTGAACAATTTCGACCATTACTGGTTCGATCCATACCTCCTCGTGGTTTAACACGTGCCTCACTTGGCATCAATATAATTACGTCATATTTCCTTTATCAACATTTCTATTCTTGAAAATTTTGAATATTACCTTTCTCCTTGTAAAACCTCTAGGGTCATCCTTGAATCGTTCCTCCCGTATTCCCTAGATACAGGGCATATCAAGATACCATTTATTAATACCAGAATCATTGTCTATATACTTCTGAAGAATTTCTCCACTGATTCTTAAAGGTTGTTGTTACCTTAACCCTTTCCAAATCCTACTGTCAAACTCATACTATCCCTACTAAGGGTGAAATGCCAACCTTTATGCATTCCCCTAGGATTCGTTTTAAGTTACCGATGTTATATCCTTAATTCCACCTTTAAAAAGGTACAAGCATCCTTCCATGGATAAATAAAGTCATATATCCCTGATAAGGGTATCTTATTCAATCATTTCCACCTCGATAGTCTATACCGAATTTCACAATAGCATCCTTATTCAAGTTAAGGTCAATCGACATGGCCTCCAAAAGATAAAAATGGTTATCCTCTTTTCTTTCCTGATTTGGTAATGATCACATGGATGATCTGGAAGATATTGGTCGTGTTCAACGTGAACTTCTTCTTAATAAATACTTATTTACTTTCGTTGTTTATCTCAACAGTCATCTCAATGTTGGGATACCTCCCATACCTGGCGTCTCCCTTTTTGGGTAACAAGCCACCGGTCTTACACTTCACATTCTTGAAGGTCACTTCCTTCATCCAAATTTTCCTAATTTCTTACTTCCTTGTCTCCTCAGTCTATCCGCGTCTCATTATTTATCCTTCGAACTATCTCAAGGTTTCCTCGAATCCTCCCAACTTACAGGGGATAATATATATGTATCTCTTATGCCCTCAACCATCAATTTTAACTCATGGTGAATCACCCTCATCCTGACGATTACATACTTTTCTATTTCTATTACTACGAGTCTTTAGGGTTTCCTCATACCCAACTTCCTTATCATTCCTCAAACTCTATTGCCTTTATATTCCTTTCTCTTATCATTATTTCATGAACTAACACAACATAAGCATTGATTTCAAACATCCCGTCATTCTGGATTCGTGTCCTCAGAACGAATCTTGACAACTTTTACAACTTAGATTCATAATTTATCATACTTGTCTGCCTCTGTTTAGGCTCTAAAGCTTTTACACTATCTCCTTATCTTTGGGAATTACTTTCCCGAAAACAATTGACTGAACTTAAATCAGTTTATTATAATCTCTTGCTCCGTGCCTTCCTTGGTCTTTCACCAGCGGGTGGTCTCTTTCTTAGGAGGGTAAGTGATAAAAACAGTCTTTTGTGATTCGTCAATCATTTAGAATCTCAATTGATTCCTCTATTTCCTTTAGCCAGGCTCTTGCCTCGACTAGGTCAACCTGTTCCTTGGAACTCTGGGAGCTTAGAGACTTAAAGGTCCTGAAAGAATTTCTCACCGCATTGTTTCCTCAGGGTGGTGGTTGGGGATAATAGTCTAAGTTCTGTCTAGACAGGTCCATGAATTGTCGTATAGGAGTACCGTCTCGGGTCTCCTTTCCTTACTCGACTTTTTGTTTCCTTAGTATGAAATGTTTCATCCTACTCCCCATAATTGGGGTCATCTTTTAATTTACAATCCTCATTTTCCACTTCATTATGTTATGGGTTCCTTCTATCTTGATGGCGACCTCCCTGACTATCACATTCAGGGTTTGCTCTAAATCTTATTCCTCAAACTAGCTTTCATCTAAGATTTCATCTTTAGGCTCTAGAACATTGGAACCCAAATTCTTTAGGAATACCTCATTATTCCCTTATCATCTTTCTCGGTATTAATCTCTTCTCTATTTATTGGCTCTCTGCCTTCATTCATCACTTTTTCTTGGCACAATATGATCTTTTCCAATAATTCGGGCTGTATTGCAATCTCAAACAACTTTTCGGTACCGGCTCCGGTTACCTTCACTTCTATTTCCATTTTCTCAAAATCTCTTATAAACTCTCCAAAAGACATTATCATCTTGAGTCTCTCCTTTTTTACTAAGGGCATCAGCCACCATATTGGCTTTCCCCGAATGATAAAGAATCTCCCAATCATTATTCTTGATTAGCTCTAATTGCCTCCTCTGGCATATGTTGAGCTCTTTCTACGTGAAAATGTACTAGAGCACTTATGGCTTAGGTAATTCTCGCACTTCTCTCCATACAAGTAGTGCCTCCAATCTTTAGGGTAAAACTATTGCCACGAGCCTAAGCTCATGAGCGGGGATATCGAATTTCATATTACCTTAATTGTCTTGACATGTACGCGATTACCTTACCGTGCTGCATAAGCACGCACCCTAAGCCCTTGTGCGAAGCGTCACTACACTTCACAAAATCTCCTTTTCCATTCGGCAACGCCAGCATAGGGGCCATCACCAACCTCTGCTTCAGTTCTTGAAAGCTGTTCTCGCATTTCTCTGTCCATTCGAACTTCTCTGTCTTACGAGTAAGCCGCGTTAAAGGGGCTACTATCTTTACAACTTGAACGAACCTCCGGTAGTGACCGGCCAATCCTACCTCTGGTAGTCGACCTAACCATGGTCATCAATTCATCAGTGGTCCTTTATCCAATCTTGTCAGGATCCTCCATGGGATCCTCCTCAACAACTATCCCTTCTAGGATAACATCCTCAACCACTACATCCTCAATATCAACATCATCCGGTCCTGCATTAGGACACTCTATCGGATCCACAATCCGATCTCCAATTAGTAATAAAACATCATCGCGTTGTTGCTCCTCAACCTCAGGGTTCGGAGTCCCGCTACCATATATGATAACGAACTATGCTCCTATTACAATATTTATAAGGGTTCCCATAAGGGTTTTAACTGTCAGTACTATGTTAGGTAGCCCGACTATGAACTTGGCAAGAGTTCTTATTATCTTTGTGAACTTATTATCTTAACGTCCCATCATCTCTGAGGTTTATAACGCTTAGCTCTGATACCATTTCTGTAACACCCCCAGATCCGGGGTCGGGGATCCGGGTTGTCACGAGTTCCATTTCCCTTAATAACACCCAATCTTAATAATTACTCAACTACTCTGTACTGTGACCCCACAATAAACACACACACCACACATTATAGTCTCAGAGATGAACATCCAAAAAAATAATCACAAGTCATTTTATTCCACAATTATCTGCCAATACACCTTAGAAGGTTTTCTGAATAAATTTACATTTTCTTTGCCATTATTACAATTCATAAATATACATAAATCTGGTACATCAGAAGTTGAAAGCCTAGCCTATTGGTAGTTCCTACCTCAGCTACGGCGGCATCAGTGCTTCTAGAAAACTGCGGAACGTCTCCTAACCTCTTGCGAATCGGGAGCTTGGTCCGGTTCATCTTATCTATCTGATGTTGTGTGATGAAAGAAGAAAGCAAGGGTGAGCAGCAAGCCCACCAAAATAATATGTATAATGACTAACAATATATGAGCCTACTCATAATACTCATGAAAGTCTTGGTCAAAAGAAATGAACCAAGTTGATATCTTAATGCGATGAAGTCGCAAAATATTCAGTATATATATATATATACTTTTCAAAATATTGGAAGTCCTCTTCCATGCATAATACACACAGAGTTCCAGTGTATAACTGTATAAAAATACCGTTGCAAGGTGATCTCATATATCTAACCTTGTCTCAACGTTTTTCTGAAAATCTTTGTCATGCATAAGATAATCATTTACTAGATATAAGTTTTAAAAAAATGAAGTTACAAGATACTCCAATATACTTTATATCCAAATACTACTTGAACTACCACCGTTCAAGTTATAATCAGTTTCAAAGTTCATCACCCAGATGAGACTACAAGATAAGACTTGAATAGATTCAATCTTTGAAATATCATTATAAATAATGAAGTTACGAGATACTTCATTAAGTCCTGATATATATATCCATATATATATATATATATATCTCATACATTTCCTGAAAATCTCTGTCATGTAAAGTATGAACAGAGTTATAATATCCAATGAATTTTGGAAAGGAAAAGAATTTTGGCATAAACCATATATCTTGTTGATCAGGCAAAGATACCAATAAGTAACCTTTTCTACTGTAGATGGATGAATTCCTCACCGGTCATCACCCTGGCCGCATTAGGACCTCGCGCTAGACCGTTACCCGGCCACTCACGCGTTAATGGACTGCCACCCAGCCACTTACACATTGATAGACCGTACCCCGGCCTGTCGCTTATGCCGACTCAATTAGATGGGCTTACTTCCCGAACATTGGGCAAGTAATCAATTCATTCATCAAAACAGCAACCTTGTTGCGAATATAAAATACACCATAGAGCCGGATCCCTCAGGTTTTGAACGAGTATTTAAATCCCCTTTAAAAGGAAGATCTTAAATATAAAAATGAGTTTTGGGATCCGCTCTAACTTTTAAAAATCATTTTGAAGACTCGAAAACACTTTAAAAAGTGTTTGGAGTAATGCTGATTTAATGAAGTAAATCAGTCCCAATATATTTAGAAAATATCTGAATATTATTATTTAAATAATATTCCCATAAAGAATTATCTTTATAAAAATAATTGAAGTAGAAGTATTAAAACTTATACTTGAAACGAGTATTAAATAACCAAAGATACATTTATATGAAAGTACTATCTTTATTTGAATAATCGAAAATAAGTTTGATTATTGACACCTTATTCTTTAATAAAATAAAGAATATACCTCAGCAAATAATCGGAGTCATAGATCCTCAAATGAATATTCAAATAATATTCATTAAATAATATAAACTGAGTCATAAGCCCTCGAATGAATATTCAAATAATATTCAATAAATAAATAAAAGGAGTCATAAGTCCCCGAATGAATATTCAAAATAATATTCAATAAATAAATAAAAGGAGTCATAGATCCTCAAATGAATATTCAAATAATATTCATTAAATAATATAAACTGAGTCATAAGCCCTCGAATGAATATTCAAATAATATTTAATAAATAAATAAAAGGAGTCATAAGTCCCCGAATGAATATTCAAAATAATATTCAATAAATAAATAAAGAGAGTCATAAGTCCCCGAATGAATATTCAAAATAATATTCAATAAATAAATAAAAGGAGTCATAGATCCTCAAATGAATATTCAAATAATATTCATTAAATAATATAAACTGAGTCATAAGCCCTCAAATGAAAATTCAAATAATATTCAATAATAAAATAAAGTTATCGAATAAACCTTATTCGATTAATAGTTTTGAAAACTATAACCATATATATAAATATATATATATATAAAATCTACTCGGGATCCTCGACTCCCGGTTTTAGAAAATGTTTTCACCTTTGGGTCCCTATACTAAGGGTATATGCAAATTACCGCTATTCTCTAGCATAGGTATTATGCAACTATAAGCATTTGAACCAACAGATATATAACTCAAGAATATGAAACAGGCATGCATATATACCATATCACATGCTACAATATATCGCAAGAATTTGCTAATAACAAATATGCATTTATCGCAAGATCATGCATATACACATATACATCACAACAACAGTATAACGGGTAGAAAACTTGCCTGAGTGACTTGGGGTGATAAAAGGCTCGGGACGAGTCTGGTAACCTATAAACAACAAGTAAGTTGGAATTAAACCAAAGTCACTTGTAAATCTATACTTTAACTAACTTAGACTCTAACGCTTGTTTTGCGCTTACTGATTTGCTTAAGTCACCCGGGTACCCTCGGCTCCACCATTTTTAATAATTTAACCTTTATGAGTTTTAAGGCGATTCCTTCGCGAGTGTCTTACTAACTGCCTAGCACACTTACCATAAATGTTTCATACAATAATTAACCCTTTTTGGTCTTTAACCTATGTTTCAAAGTAAGGCGAGGGGAAAAGTTTCGTTCGCAAAACGCCGTTACTTGAAACGGTCGTTTCTCCTGAACCGTGCATCGGAATCGAACGAACTACATATCAAAACGAAGCTCGTAACATGAGCTATCTAGACATGGCAATGGTCATAATCTAGCAGGGGGTTCTCGGGTCCTAATGTAATGCACAAAAACAGTCTAAAGAAAATCGGACGTTACGACGGCTATGTTTACGCGATTTCCAATATTTTAAACCATTCAAAACCCTCCCAATTCAACCTCAAATCCAACATACAACCAACATCCATCCTTATCACATCACAACAACCCCAACCAATTCAATTTTAACATTCATACTTATGCCTAAGCTTAACTTTAACCATTCTTAAGTTCTTTTAATCAAAACAACAACATTTACCATTCCAATTCAATACCATTTCAAATCCCAAACTCTAAATCACAACATCAAGCTACAATATCATCCTACTAATCAAAATCATCTTATAATACATAGGAATCTAGGGTTTGGAGATGGTATACCTTCCTTGAAGTGGTGGGAGGAGCTAGGAAGCCTTAAGAAGCTTTGAGAAGTCTTAGGAATGCTTGGATCTTCAAGGAAAACAAGAAAACTTCAAGTTAAAAAACTTGAAAACACTATTCATAGTCTTCTTCTTTGATTAAATGAAGAAGATGGAGAAGGAATTGATGGCTTAAACTCATGATATAGCCCTAACTAAGCATGAAGATGATTAGGGAATTAACTCACCAATTTAGGAAGCTTGGATCTTTGATTTTGAATTTCTTGCTCTTTTGAATAGTAAAAAGCCGAGAGCTTCTTCAAGAACAAGCCTTGGTTCTTTTTGATTTTGATGAAAATGATTTTTCTTGGCTTGGTTGGCTTGTTTTTGTGTTTGATTTAGTCAATTACCTTGTTGCCCTTGAATTTGTGTGGTTCTCATTCAACCACACCTCCTTCCTTCCCATGTCATGCTTGTGTCATCCTCATGATGTCATCCTCCCCTCCTTGTCCTCTTTCTATTGGTTGGATGACATCATCCCCACTAATCCCCTTGATTAACTTCCTAATCGTTTGCCTAATGACCGCTGATCTGTTATACGGTTCGCTTAACTTTCGTTCTCGTTTATCGTTTGAAGGATCATACCCGGGATCTTATTACTTAGGTTCCCTTAACCTATCTCAATACATTATATTCCTTTTTATGATCCTCTCTTATAATCCTTTAATTTAAATCCTTTTTATCCTGTTACCTTTTTCTCAATTCTTTCCGTATCTAGTGGATTTCCGGGAAAAATCAAAGTGTTCGGAAATTGGATTCTGACGATCTTTACATACACTTATATACCACATAGAGTACTAATAATATTCCATAAGATCAATAATAGAACCCCTACATAGCGTGGCATGAAAAGTTTTCTCATTCAGTAAAACACTATTCATAAGGGTTTCAAAAATTTTCCAAACATTGGGGTTATTACAATTGCCTTTACGATAAATAAACGAATGAGAAATTAAATCCCATGCAAGTTGGCCATGCATAACCAAGTCCTAACTAGTAGTTAGGAGTGTAACTAGATGATTAGAAGTTAACTAGAATAGTTAGTGGAATAGTATTGAATAGTGATGGGAGACAAACAAGTACACAAGCCATACTTCTCCCTTTTCTCACTTCATCACACAATCAACCCAACCTATACCTTTGCCAAATTATTGTCAAATCTGCTGCATACATCCCATATATTCATTATATACTCCCACACTTTATCCACAAAAGAAAACAACCCTCTTTTCCCTCACTTAAAGCTCTCCCATTTTACATTCCAGCAGTTCGGATATTCTGAGCAAGGGAGAAAGAAAAATTCTTATATCAAAATGTACGCATTCAAATATCATGAAATTTTTACCATATCTTCTATATATCTTGGGTAAGATTCGTACCAAATTTCAGCCTCCAATTAGTTTTTTTCAATTTTATAAAAATGTTTGAATGAGGTGCTGAAAAGTAACTCCGAAATTCTAACTTGTTTCTTGGTTTTGTTTCTTAAGGATCTAGCCCTTCTAAGTGTTTTTCAAGCAAACCAAGCCCTAATCACCTTAGTACTAACCCTCCTAGTGCTCAATAAGGTATAACTTCCAACTCTTTAAAGTTTTAAGGGTGGGTTTAAGAGTTATTTATGATGTAGTGTCAAGATCCAAGAGTTTGTGTATGTGTAAGGTTGTTTTACTCATATTCTTGCTAAGTACTTGAGTTTTTGAGTTGTGATGCTTGTATTTGATGATAGATAAAGTATATAAGGTGTATGTGGGTGGATATTGAGAAGTAAGAAGTGTTGTGTTGGTCATAAGTAGTGATTGTGTCAAGAACAAGTAGTATAAATGGAATATGGAGCCTATTGCACTTGGTCTGCCTTCTGCAGTGTATTCGGCCATGTAAATGTTTTAAATTTGTGATTCACTGGCCTTGACTGGGTATATCTTGATTTTTAGTTTCTGTACATGTGTGGATCGTCACGAGGGGATTTATGGTTTAAAAGTTATGACCGTTTTAGTGTAGAGCGTTCATACGAAAAGCCAACTGCGCATAGGCCACTTGCTTGATAATTTTGAAAGGCTAAAAATGATTTCGAAAATTTGGAAAAATCATGATAATTAAATAATACAGCAAGGAAGACTGTCCAAGAAGAATTTTAAGAAAATATTAATTTTTCGATTTTATAAAAATGTTTTAGTAAAGCGAATCGATAATCGCGTACTAACTAAGATCGTTGGTTATTGATTTTAGATCGCCAACAAAAGCCCCGAGACCATACCACTCCTAGCACTCGAGCCAAGTTTACGAAACCCTAACACAAATTATCCATGCTATATATACTTTTGTGATATTGATGCCATGATTTACAATTCGAAAATATATGCTTGTCTGTGATATCAATACATTCCAATTATGCGATTATTTACGGAGACGAACTTCGTTTTATACGAGTATGAGAAATTGAAACGTAATTTTAATATAATACAAGATAGTGGGAGTCGGAGATATTTTTAAATCAATTTAGTCCCGGAATGAGCCGGACGCGGAAAATTTCGATTTCAATAAACAAAGTGCTTTCGCGTAACATACATATTAAACGAACGATTGAGATTTGATTTATAACTAAAAGAGGTAATCGAATACTCACTCAAGGGATATCCTACTTGATTATTTATTTATAAGTAATACCTAAAGGGTTACTAAAATATCCGGAAAATACTTAAAGTGATATTGAAAAGTTTTTAAATCAATTCACTTTATCTAAAACGTATGTAACCATTCGAAGGATAATTATAAGATGTCGAATCCCGTCTTAAGTATTTAATTAAGATTTTTATCAATTCATTGAACCTTATTAAGAAACATTTTGTACTTAAGGTTTTATCAATTCATTGGACCCTTCTTAAAAATATTATGAGACCGTAAATATTTAATATTACGTACCTGAAAAAAAAATCATTTAAAAATAGACATAGTTCCCAAGGATACTTTCTAAATTATTCAAAATTTCTCGGAAGAGATCAATCATCTGAAACTTATCAAAACCTTAGGGAACTTAGTCTAGAAGCATGAAGGTTTTGCTTCCTCACTCAATGAAAAACAAGTGAACAATATATGTAAAACTCTACTACGGTTAAGGGTAGAAAACGATTTTAAATTCAAAACTCCGACAACTCCCAAGAATCAATTGTAATAAAAGTGACGGATAAATTACCTTGTTTAAAGGTCAACTGAGAACGATCTATTCCTTCGATAAAGGATTTTATGTAAATGATATAATTGTTTTGGGACTGGAATGTGGCTTACCCGGCACGGAGAGGTATCGGGTAGTGACCAAGCGTGGAGTGGCGCAGTATACGGTTATGTGGTCTCTGTGACCATTGACTTTCGGACTTGCACGGAAATGGGCAACCATCGTGTAATGTCTTGATAAGCCCAAAGGCAGCTAGGTTTGTATTCCTTCTACTAGTAGAGATAATTTCGTATTCGGCTGATCACCGGTACGTGGTTTATTCCATTATAGTCCCTTCCTCCACTTTGGATAAATTATTGTGAAACCTACAACAGAAGGCCGATAAGGCTGAGTTTTAAATAAGGATGTTGATGTACATATATCACATCCATATGAGAATTTTGGTTCAAGCATCATATTGAGATTTTGAGATAAAATGAGTACGAGTATAAGCCGATTAAACTGATACAGTTAAAGTTGAGTTTTTCATAAAATTGACAAGCATATAAACTTTTAGAAACCTTGGGTATACAATGCCTAATGGTTGTTTTTCCCTAAATGATTATATTGAGATAATGGATATCTATATCTTGCTGAGCATTAGTGCTCACTCTTGCTTTTATAAATATCATATCACAACAGATTACCAGCATGGCCCGAACCAGGATGACTGCCCGCAAACGGGTAGGGGACGCCCGTGAATACCGTAGACTGTTCGTCCACCAGCCACCTCAGGTAGACGAATAGAGATAGTTTCCTTTTGAGTACTTGAACCAAGACTATTTGTGACCCGAGTCAGTCTCATGTAGAGCTGTTCTCGGCATTCACTCTTTTGAGATAATTTCCTTTGGTTTGTAATAACTTAAATACTTTAACGTTAATTTAGTAATGTTTCTGAGCATATAACCTGTGTGTATGTGTGAGTTTAGTTAAAAGGTCGAGTAATGATGTGAAAAGAGGATTAATTATTTATTAGTCAATATTAAGTGATCGTAACGACCCGAATTCCCGACCTTGAATTTGGGGGTGTTACAGAAATGGTATCAGAGCCCTAGGTTATAAGTCTCAGAAACATTAGGTGAATCAACTGAATCAACTGAATCAATGAACTAGAACTCACATAGAGTTCGTAGTCGGGCTACGAGGGTAGCACTGACATTAAGAACCCTTAGGGGTGATTTAAGTATCCAAGGATAGTAATACGTGTGTTAAATGACTTGTAGGTACCCGATTTGTTAGACCCTGAGGCTGTAGAGGCGTACGAGAGAGAGCATGATGAGGCCCTTTTAGCTGAGATTGAAGTAGCAGACCCTGCCCCCACTGTGGGCTTAGAGGTATTCGAGTACCCGGAGACTGACCCTGAGGAGGACCCGGAGGAGGAACCCACTGAGCCATACACTGAGATAGCCCCTCCTGAGGATATTCCATACGGCAGCACGGAGGTTCCGTCTCCAGAGATGATGAGGGTGGATGTGCATCAGAGGTCGATAGAGCGTTTGTTAGATCGGATCTCAGCAGCCCAGGCTCGAGTCGCTGAGCTCGAAAGCGAGACGGGAGTAGCAGATTTGATGGATAGGATGATAGCTCTGCAGGCCAGAGTCACTGCACTGACTGAGGAGTTTGAGGCGGAGCTAGGGGCAGCCACCCCAGTGAGGACACCCACCCCGTCCCCTGTACCAGTTAGTCCCGCGCGGACTGAGACCGACGACGGCATGGACCCTATTCTTGACGGTGTGGCAGCGACTCCTGTAAATTCCCCACTTCCACCACCCCTACCAGTCATATCCCTAGCAGTTCACGACTGGGTGGTAGGTCGCTATGCTACGGATCTGACAGCGGCTGAGGCCCGTATTGCCGAGCTGAGGGACCAGCTTTCCATCAAGCGGCACATGAGGATAGAGGCCCGAGGCAGGCGAGGATACCCCAGCGCCCAACGCGTGCGCAGGACCATTCACCGCATAGAGCAGAGGACCATCGGTAGGATTCACCGCTTATCCCCATAGCGTGACTTGGTGAGTAGGCACGAGGTTATCAGGGTTGTGGTCCGCGCTATGAGGCGGATTCGTGATGTTGCAGCAACGACCACCCCAGCAACCCCAGCAGGCCATGGATAATGCATTTAAATCTTTCAAGTCGGTCAAGCCCCCAGAGTTTCACGGTGTTACTGACCCAGTTCAGGTCAGGGCTTGGCTAAAAGAGGTAGAAAAGACCTTTGAGCGAATCGGCACTGAAGAAGCCCACAAGACTAATTTTGCCACTTATCTCTTAAAGGGTGATGCTAACTATTGGTGGGAAGCCAAGAAAAATATGGAGCCCCAAGGGATTGTTACTTGGGAAAGATTCACTGAGTTGTTTTTAAAGAAGTATGTCCCGAAGTTTATGGAGGTTCAGATGCAGCGAAAGTTCCTAGAGCTGAAACAAGAAAATATGAGCGTAGCGGAATATGAAGCTAAGTTCACAGAATTGTCGAGGTTTGTGCCACAGTTGGTGGGTACCGAAGAGCAAAAGGCTGAGAGATTTCAACAGGGATTGAAGCAGTGGATTCAGAACAAGCTGGCAATTCTGGAGATAACTGACTATGCCACCCTAGTGTAGAAGGCCACGATAGCTGAAGCAGGGAGTGAAATAAGCCAGAAAATGAAGCAAACTAAGAAGCGAAAGTTTGATGGTCAAAGCCGGAGTGTGGGAGGGGGAAGCTTCCCTAGTAAGTTTGTCAGGGGGACTGCCTCCCAACCCAACCGCAGTACAGGATTCGGGGGATCAGGGGGCGTGAGTGTGACCCGGAGCGGGAACCAGATGGGAATGTCTTATCATAGCCAACCACGACCCCCTCTGCCAGAATGCAAGAGCTGTGGTAAGAAGCATTCTGGGCAATGTATGCAGAAACCAGTGACATGCTTTAAATGTGGTAAGGTGGGGCACTATGCCACAGCTTGTAACCAGGAAGCGGCTAAGTGTTTCCAGTGCGGAAAGATAGGACACATGAGGAAGGACTGCCCTGCGGCGGCCCCAGCTAGCTCAAGGGGTAGTGTAGCTGCATCTAACAGAGTGGCGACTGCCAGAACCTTTAATATGACTGTGAAAGATGCCGTGAGGAACACCAATGTTATAGCAGGTACGCTCCTCCTAAACTCCAATTCCGCCAATGTGCTATTTGATTCTGGAGCTACTAAGTCTTTCGTGTCTAAGGAATTTGCTGAAAAATTGAACTTAAAAGTGGAACCTTTGAAAGAATCTTTGCAAGTGGAAATAGCTAATCAAGAGATTATCCCTGTAAATCAAGTTTATGCTAACTGCAACCTAGAATTAGGTGGAGTAAGATACCCAGTAGATTTAATTCCCTTTCGACTAGGGGAGTTTGATGTGATATTAGGAATGGATTGGCTATCTAGAAATCATGCCCAGATTGATTGTGAGGGGAAGAAAGTAAAATTGAAAACACCTAGTGGTAAGAGTGTAATAATTAAGGGGCAACGGCAAACCAAGAAATTTCTAACTATGGTGCAGACCAAAAGACTTTTAAGGCAAGGATGTGAGGCCTACTTGGCTCACGTGGTGGATACCAAACGAGAAATCCTTGAGATCCACACCATACCCATAGTTAACGAGTTTGAGGATGTATTTCCCAAGGATCTTCACGGACTACCTCCGGATCGGAAGATAGAATTTGCCATTGATTTAGCTCCCGATACGGCACCAGTATCAAAGACCCCGTATCGTTTGGCCCCCGTCGAGATGAAAGAGTTGGCTGATCAATTGCAAGATCTATTGGATAAAGGAATGATTAGACCAAGCGTGTCCCCATGGGGTGCACCCGTATTATTTGTGAAGAAGAAGGACGGCAGCATGAGACTGTGCATCGATTATCGAGAGCTGAACAAGCTGACCATTAAGAACAATTACCCATTGCCAAGAATAGATGACCTCTTTGACCAACTAAAGGATGCAACGTGTTTTTCCAAGATTGACCTTAGGACAGGTTATCATCAACTTAAGATCAAACCGGAAGATATACCTAAGACTGCATTTCGCACTATGTACGGACATTATGAGTTCCTAGTTATGTCATTTGGTTTGACTAACGCGCCCGCGGCTTTCATGGATCTGATGAACAGAGTCTTTAAGAAGTATCTGGACGAATGCATGATAGTCTTCATCGATGATATTCTAATTTACTCTAGGTCGGAGGAGGAACATGCGGAACACCTCAAGATAGTATTGGAAATCTTACGGAAAGAAAAATTGTATGCCAAATTCTCAAAGTGTGAATTTTGGTTGAAAGAAGTTCAGTTTTTAGGTCATGTGATTAGTAAGGAAGGAATTCTCGTAGACCCCGCAAAGATAGAAGCTGTCACTAATTGGGAACAACCAACCACGCCCATCGAGGTCAGAAGCTTTATTGGACTGGCCGGGTATTATCGAAGGTTTGTAAAGGATTTCGCCAAGATAGCAGGCCCGTTGACTAGACTTACTCGGAAAACAGAAAAGTTTGTTTGGACGGAGAAATATGAGGAGAGCTTCCAAGAATTGAAGAAAAGGTTGGTATCGGCCCCAGTGCTGGCCCTACCAGACGATAAAGGGAACTTTGTGATTTATAGTGATGCGTCCCATAAGGGTTTGGGATGTGTGCTGATGCAGCACGGTAAGGTGATTGCCTATGCATCCAGGCAATTAAAGGAATATGAAGTGAGGTACCCCACCCATTACTTAGAATTAGCCGCCATAGTGTTTGCCCTTAAGATGTGGAGACATTACCTATACGGAGAAAAGTGTGAGATTTATACTGACCACAAGAGTCTTAAATATATCTTCACCCAGAAGGAGCTAAACATGAGGCAGAGAAGGTGGTTAGAATTGATTAAGGACTACGACTGCAAAATTCTTTATCACCCGGGGAAGGCCAATGTGGTGGCCGATGCCCTTAGTCGTAAGGAAAGATTGAAAAGGATCACCGCGTCAGAGGATTTGATCAGAGAATTTGACAAGTTAGAGATTGAGGTCAAGGTCGCTGAGCCAGGGACCGAAGGTTTGTATGAGATGGTTATGCGACCGGAGCTACTGGAAAAGATTAGGCGATGCCAAGAAATAGTGTTGAGGGAGAACAAGGAACTGGTAAGCGGAGAGGAGGCCAAGTGTGACCCAGACGAGAAAGGAATCAGGAGGCATGCCTACAGGATATGGGTCCCTAACGTCCAAGAATTAAAGGATGAAATTTTACGGGAAGGACACAGCTCTAGATATACGGTCCACCCAGGAAGCACTAAAATGTACCAAGATTTGAAAGAGTACTACTGGTGGCCTAACATGAAGAAGGATGTAGCGGAGTGGGTCAGTAAGTGTATGACCTGTCAGAGAGTAAAGGCAGAACACCAGCGACCAAGAGGACTCTTGCAACCCTTAGAAATTCCGATGTGGAAATGGGAGCAGATAGCTATGGATTTTGTGGTAGGATTACCCCGAACTAAGACTAACCATGATGCAATATGGGTAATTGTAGACCGACTAACCAAGTCAGCGCACTTTCTCCCAATCAAGGAAACCTACACAGTGGATAGATTAGCGGAGCTATACATTAAAGAAATTGTGGTAAAGCATGGAGTGCCAGTAGCTATCGTATCTGACCGAGATCCTCGATTCAACTCCAGATTTTGGAGGAGCTTTCAGGAATGCCTAGGAACCAAACTAAACATGAGCACCGCTTACCATCCGCAAATAGATGGACAAAGTGAGCAAACCATCCAGACATTGGAGGACATGTTGAGAATGTGTGTAATTGATTTTAAGGGTTCTTGGGATGAACACATGTCTTTGATAGAGTTTGCTTACAACAACAGTCATCATGCGAGTATCGGAATGCCCCCATACGAGGCGTTGTATGGCCGAAGGTGCCGTTCGCCCTTGTATTGGGATGAAGTAGGTGAGAGAAAGTTACTAGGTCCCGACTTGGTGCAAAGGACAAGGGACATAGTTCAATTAGTCAGAGGACGCATAGCAGCAGCCCAAGACCGACAGCGTAAATACGCCAATCTGGCACGGAAGGATAGAGATTATGAAGTGGGTGACCAGGTGTTTCTGAAAGTGTCACCATGGAAAGGATTGATGAGATTTGGGAAGAAGGGGAAGTTGAGCCCCCGTTATATTGGACCTTTCGAGATTCTAAGACGGATAGGACCCGTGGCATACGAGTTAGCTTTACCTCCAAATCTTCAGCAGGTCCATAATGTTTTTCATGTATCAATATTGAGGAAGTATAATACGGATGCCAAACATATAGTGGAGCATGAGCAAGTAGACCTTCAACCAGATATGTCCTATGTTGAGCAGCCAGTCGAAATCATTAACCGAAAAGAGCAAGTACTCCGGAACAAGAGTCTCAATCTAGTCAGAGTCTTATGGAGGCATCACAACGTCGAGGAGTCAACTTGGGAATTAGAGAGTCACATGCAAGAAAAGTACCCCCATCTATTTGTGGATTGATTCCGGGACGGAATCCTTTTAAGGGGAGGAGACTGTAAGAACCCTGATTTTTGTAATATTTTAAAACTTCTGTGAATAGTAACTTGAGCTGATTAAGTAATACGTATGGGGATCATCATAAAATGAATAGTGGAATTTTGAGAATCCGAGATCATATTCTTGTTTATCGAGGAAAATAAGTGAATGTAAAAGCCGACGGAATTCGAATATTTACGATTATACTACGTGTTTTCGTATCAGAAAAGAATGGCGTAGAACCGGGAATACTACGTGAAATAAATAATATATCAAGGTGTTTCTATGATCAAGAGAAGGAATGGAATTGGTTATAGTATTATAAGCGGTAAAAGAAATCGCTACGAAACAAGTCGTTATACGTGGAAACTATCGGAATGGAACGACGATTGCGTTTACGATAAATAAACAAATGAGAAATTAAATCCCATGCAAGTTGGCCATGCATAACCAAGTCCTAACTAGTAGTTAGGAGTGTAACTAGATGATTACAAGTTAACTAGAATAGTTAGTGGAATAGTGTTGAATAGTGATGGGAGACATTCAAGTACACAAGCCATACTTCTCCCTTTTCTCACTTCATCGCACAATCAACCCAACCTATACCTTTGCCAAATTATTGTCAAATCTGCTGCATACATCCCATATATTCATTATACACTCCCACACTTCATCCACAAAAGAAAACAACCCTCTTTTCCCTCACTTAAAGCTCTCCCATTTTACATTCCAGCAGTTCGGATATTCTGAGCAAGGGAGAAAGAAAAATTCATATCTCAAAATGTACTCATTCAAATATCATGAAATTTTTACCATAGCTTTTATATATCTTGGGTAAGATTCGTACCAAATTTCAGCCTCAAATTAGTGTTTTTCAATTTTATAAAAATGTTTGAATGAGCTGCTGAAAAGTAACTCCGAAATTCTAACTTGTTTCTTGGTTTTGTTTCTTAAGGATCTAGCCCTTCTAAGTGTTTTTCAAGCAAACCAAGCCCTAATCACCTTAGTACTAACCCTCCTAGTGCTCAATAAGGTATAACTTCCAACTCTTTAAAGTTTTAAGGGTGGGTTTAAGAGTTATTTATGATGTAGTGTCAAGATCCAAGAGTTTGTGTATGTGTAAGGTTGTTTTACTCATATTCTTGCTAAGTACTTGAGTTTTTGAGTTGTGATGCTTGTATTTGATGATAGATAAAGTATATAAGGTGTATGTGGGTGGATCTTGAGAAGTAAGAAGTGTTGTGTTGGTCATAAGTAGTGATTGTGTCAAGAACAAGTAGTAGAAATGGAATATGGAGCCTATTGCACTTGGTCTACCTTCTGCAGTGTATTCGGCCATGTAAATGTTTTAAATTTGTAATTCACTGGACTTGACTGGGTAGATCTTGATTTTTAGTTTCTGTACATGTGTGGATCGTCACGAGGAGATTTATGGTTTAAAAGTTATGACCGTTTTAGTGTAGAGCGTTCATACGAAAAGCCAACTGCACATAGGCCACTTGCTTGATAATTTTGAAAGGCTAAAAATGATTTCGAAAATTTGGAAAAATCATGATAATTAAATAATGCAGCAAGGAAGACTGTCCAAGAAGAATTTTAAGAAAATATTAATTTTTCGATTTTATAAAAAAAATTTAGTAAAGCGAATCGATAATCGCGTACTAACTAAGATCGTTGGTTATTGATTTTAGATCGCCAACAAAAGCCCCGAGACCATACCACTCCTAGCACTCGAGGCAAGTTTACGAAACCCTAACACAAATTATCCATGCTATATATACTTTTGTGATATTGATGCCATGATTTACAATTCGAAAATATATGATATCAATACATTCCAATTATGCGATTATTTACGGAGACGAACTTCGTTTTATACGAGTATGAGAAATTGAAACGTAATTTTAATATAATACAAGATAGTGGGAGTCGGAGATATTTTTAAATCAATTTAATCCCGGAATGAACCGGACGCGGAAAATTTCGATTTCAATAAACAAAGTGCTTTCACGTAACATACATATTAAACGAACGATTGAGATTTGATTTATAACTAAAAGAGGTAATCGAATACTCACTCAAGGGATATCCTACTTGATTATTTATTTATAAGTAATACCTAAAGGGTTACTAAAATATCCGGAAAATACTTAAAGTGATATTGAAAAGTTTTTAAATCAATTCACTTTATCTAAAACGTATGTAACCATTCGAAGGATAATTATAAGATGTCGAATCCCGTCTTAAGTATTTAATTAAGATTTTTATCAATTCATTGAACCTTATTAAGAAACATTTTGTACTTAAGGTTTTATCAATTCATTGGACCCTTCTTAAAAATATTATGAGACCGTAAATATTTAATATTACGTACCTGAAAAAAAAATCATTTAAAAATAGACATAGTTCCCAAGGATACTTTCTAAATTATTCAAAATTTCTCGAAAGAGATCAATCATCTGAAACTTATCAAAACCTTAGGGAACTTAGTCTAGAAGCATGAAGGTTTTGCTTCCTCGCTCAATGAAAAACAAGTGAACAATATGTGTAAAACTCTACTACGGTTAAGGGTAGAAAACGATTTTAAATTCAAAACTCCGACAACTCCCAAGAATCAATTGTAATAAAAGTGACGGATAAATTACCTTGTTTAAAGGTCAACTGAGAATGATCTATTCCTTCGATAAAGGATTTTATGTAAATGATATAATTGTTTTGGGACTGGAATGTGGCTTACCCGGCACGGAGAGGTATCGGGTAGTGACCAAGCGCGGAGTGGCACAGTATACGGTTATGTGGTCTCTGTGACCATTGACTTTCGGACTTGCACGGAAATGGGCAACCATCGTGTAATGTCTTGATAAGCCCAAAGGCGGCTAGGTTTGTATTCCTTCTACTAGTAGAGAAAATTTCGTATTCGGCCGATCACCGGTACGTGGTTTATTCCATTATAGTCCCTTCCTCCACTTTGGATAAATTGTTGTGAAACCTACAACAGAAGGCCGATAAGGCTGAGTTTTAAATAAGGATGTTGATGTACATATATCACATCCATATGAGAATTTTGGTTCAAGCATCATATTGAGATTTTGAGATAAAATGAGTACGAGTATAAGCCGATTAAACTGATACAGTTAAAGTTGAGTTTTTCATAAAATTGACAAGCATATAAACTTTAAGAAACCTTGGATATACAATGCCTAATGGTTGTTTTTCCCTAAATGATTATATTGAGATAATGGATATCTATATCTTGCTGAGCATTAGTGCTCACTCTTGCTTTTATAAATATCATATCACAACAGATTACCAGCATGGCCCGAACCAGGATGACTGCCCGCAAACGGGTAGGGGACGCCCGTGAGTACCGTAGACTGTTCGTCCGTCAGCCACCTCAGGTAGACGAATAGAGATAGTTTCCTTTTGAGTACTTGAACCAAGACTATTTGTGACCCGAGTCAGTCTCATGTAGAGCTGTTTTCGGCATTCACTCTTTTGAGATAATTTCCTTTGGTTTGTAATAACTTGATACTTTAACATTAATTTAGTAATGTTTCTGAGCATATAACCTGTGTGTATGTGTGAGTTTAGTTAAAAGGTCGAGTAATGATGTGAAAAGAGGATTAATTATTTATTAGTCAATATTAAGTGATCGTAACGACCCGAATTCCCGACCTTGAATTTGGGGGTGTTACAGAAATGGTATCAGAGCCCTAGGTTATAAGTCTCAGAAACATTAGGTGAATCAACTGAATCAACTGAATCAATGAACTAGAACTCACATAGAGTTCGTAGTCGGGCTACGAGGGTAGCACTGACATTATGAACCCTTAGGGGTGATTTAAGTATCCAAGGATAGTAATACGTGTGTTAAATGACTTGTAGGTACCCGATTTGTTAGACCCTGAGGCTGTAGAGGCGTACGAGAGAGAGCATGATGAGGCCCTTTTAGCTGAGATCGAGGTAGCAGACCCTGCCCCCACTGTGGGCTTAGAGGTATTCGAGTACCTGGAGACTGACCCTGAGGAGGACCCGGAGGAGGACCCCACTGAGCCATACACTGAGATAGCCCCTCCTGAGGATATTCCATACGGCAGCACGGAGGTTCCGTCTCCAGAGATGATTAGGGTGGATGTGCATCAGAGGTCGATAGAGCGTTTGTTAGATCGGATTCAGCAGCCCAAGCTCGAGTCGCTGAGCTCGAGAGCGAGACGGGAGTAACAGATTTGATGGATAGGATGATAGCTCTGCAGGCCAGAGTCACTGCACTAACTGAGGAGTTTGAGGCGGAGCTAGGGGCAGCCACCCCAGTGAGGACACCCACCCCGTCCCCTGTACCAGTTAGTCCCGCGCGGACTGAGACCGACGACGGCATGGACCCTATTCTTGACGGTGTGGCAGCGACTCCTGTAAATTCCCCACTTCCACCACCCCTACCAGTCATATCCCTAGCAGTTCACGACTGGGTGGTAGGTCGCTATGCTACGGATCTGACAGCGGCTGAGGCCCGTATTACCGAGCTGAGGGACCAGCTTTCCATCGAGCGGCACATGAGGATAGAGGCCCGAGGCAGGCGAGGATACCCCAGCGCCCGATGCGTGCGCAGGACCATTCACCGCATAGAGCAGAGGACCATCGGTAGGATTCACCGCTTATCCCCACAGCGTGACTTGGTGAGTAGGCGCGAGGTTATCAGGGTTGTGGTCCGCGCTATGAGGCGGATTCGTGATGTTGCTCATGGCTAGTGGACACTGTTAGTAGTTGGTTGTTGTTCCTCAGCGGTGGTACTTAGTTGTTCTGTGATAGTTGTTCTGGGTTGTTTTCTTTGATAGTGCCACCAGCTAAGGATTATTGTATTAAGGCAGATTGTACTTTTATTATTCAGTATGTTGTACCTAGACCTGGCGTATGGCCAAATTATGTATAATTATCATGTTGTTTAGTTGCGATTTCTAGATTGTGGTTTAATCTTCTTTCATACCTGCATAATTACATACTGTCATAACAAATCAGGAAGCATGGGAATTGGCAAGTGGAAACAACCTAAATAAGTTTATGTAACAGGAAAATGCCGCCAAGGAGAATAGTAACAAGAACTCGCCCGACTGCATCTGGCGGCCAGGGTAGTAATAATGAGCAAGGGCATCGAACACAGACCCCACCATTAAGATTTAACGAAGAACGAAATGAGTATGATGATGAGGACTATGAGGAGTCAGAGGATGAAGATACTCAGGGGATGGAAATGCCAGTGAACCCTATGGAGCAGTTGGTAGAACTTCTGAGGTAAAACCTGCAGCAGCAACGACCACCCCAACAACCCCAGCAGGCCATGGATAATGCATTTAAATCTTTCAAGTCGGTCAAGCCCCCAGAGTTTCACGGTGTTACTGACCCAGTTCAGGCCAGGGCTTGGCTAAAAGAGGTAGAAAAGACCTTTGAGCGAATCGGCACTGAAGAAGCCCACAAGACTAATTTTGCCACTTATCTCTTAAAGGGTGATGCTAACTATTGGTGGGAAGCCAAGAAAAATATGGAGCCCCAAGGGATTGTTACTTGGGAAAGATTCACTGAGTTATTTTTAAAGAAGTATGTCCTGAAGTTTATGGAGGTTCAGATGCAGCGAAAGTTCCTAGAGCTGAAACAAGAAAATATGAGCGTAGCGGAATATGAAGCTAAGTTCACAGAATTGTCGAGGTTTGTGCCACAGTTGGTGGGTACCGAAGAGCAAAAGGCTGAGAGATTTCAACAGGGATTGAAGCAGTGGATTCAGAACAAGCTGGCAATTCTGGAGATAACTGACTATGCCACCCTAGTGTAGAAGGCCACGATAGCTGAAGCAGGGAGTGAAATGAGCCAGAAAATGAAGCAAACTAAGAAGCGAAAGTTTGATGGTCAAAGCCGGAGTGTGGGAGGGGGAAGCTTCCCTAGTAAGTTTATCAGGGGGACTGCCTCCCAACCCAACCGCAGTACAGGATTCGGGGGATCAGGGGGCGTGAGTGTGACCCGGAGCGGGAACCAGATGGGAATGTCTTATCATAGCCAACCACGACCCCCTCTGCCAGAATGCAAGAGCTGTGGTAAGAAGCATTATGGGCAATGTATGCAGAAACCAGTGACATGCTTTAAATGTGGTAAGGTGGGGCACTATGCCACAGCTTGTAACCAGGAAGCGGCTAAGTGTTTCCAGTGCGGAAAGACAGGACACATGAGGAAGGACTGCCCTGCGGCGGCCCCAGCTAGCTCAAGGGGTAGTGTAGCTGCATCTAACAGAGTGGCGACTGCTAGAACCTTTAATATGACTGTAAAAGATGTCGTGAGGAACACCAATGTTATAGCAGGTACGCTCCTCCTAAACTCCAATTCCGCCAATGTGCTATTTGATTCTGGAGCTACTAAGTCTTTCGTGTCTAAGGAATTTGCTGAAAATTTGAACTTAAAAGTGGAACCTTTGAAAGAATCTTTGCAAGTGGAAATAGCTAATCAAGAGATTATCCCTGTAAATCAAGTTTATGCTAACTGCAACCTAGAATTAGGTGGAGTAAGATACCCATTAGATTTAATTCCCTTTCGACTAGGGGAGTTTGATGTGATATTAGGAATGGATTGGCTATCTAGAAATCATGCCCAGATTGATTGTGAGGGGAAGAAAGTAAAATTGAAAACACCTAGTGGTAAGAGTGTAATAATTAAGGGGCAACGGTAAACCAAGAAATTTCTAACTATGGTGCAGACGAAAAGACTTTTAAGGCAAGGATGTGAGGCCTACTTGGCTCACGTGGTGGATACCAAACGAGAAACCCCTGAGATCCACACCATACCCGTAGTTAACGAGTTTGAGGATGTATTTCCCAAGAATCTTCCCGGACTACCTCCGGATCGGGAGATAGAATTTGCCATTGATTTAGCTCCCGGCACGGCACCAGTATCAAAGGCCCCGTATCGTTTGGCCCCCGTCGAGATGAAAGAGTTGGCTGATCAACTGCAAGATCTATTGGATAAAGGAATGATTAGACCAAGCGTGTCCCCGTGGGGTGCACCCGTATTATTTGTGAAGAAGAAGGACGGCAGCATGAGACTGTGCATCGATTATCGAGAGCTGAACAAGCTGACCATTAAGAACAAGTATCCATTGCCAAGAATAGATGACCTCTTTGACCAACTAAAGGAGGCAACGTGTTTTTCCAAGATTGACCTTACGACAGGTTATCATCAACTTAAGATCAAACCGGAAGATATACCTAAGACTGCATTTCGTACTATGTACGGACATTATGAGTTCCTAGTTATGTCATTTGGTTTGACTAACGCGCCCGCGGCTTTCATGGATCTGATGAACAGAGTCTTTAAGAAGTATCTGGATGAATGCGTGATAGTCTTCATCGATGATATTCTAATTTACTCTAGGTCGGAGGAGGAACATGCGGAACACCTCAAGATAGTATTGGAAATCTTACAAAAAGAAAAATTGTATGCCAAATTCTCAAAGTGTGAATTTTGGTTGAAAGAAGTTCAGTTTTTAGGTCATGTGATTAGTAAGGAAGGAATTCTCGTAGACCCCGCAAAGATAGAAGCTGTCACTAATTGGGAACAACCAACCACGCCCACCGAGGTCAGAAGCTTTATTGGACTGGCCGGGTATTATCGAAGGTTTGTAAAGGATTTCGCCAAGATAGCAGGCCCGTTGACTAGACTTACTCGGAAAATAGAAAAGTTTGTTTGGACGGAGAAATGTGAGGAGAGCTTCCAAGAATTGAAGAAAAGGTTGGTATCGGCCCTAGTGCTGGCCCTACCAGACGATAAAGGGAACTTTATGATTTATAGTCATGCGTCCCATAAGGGTTTGGGATGTGTGCTGATGCAGCACGATAAGGTGATTGCCTATGCATCCAGGCAATTAAAGGAATATGAAGTGAGGTACCCCACCCATGACTTAGAATTAGCCGCCATAGTGTTTGCCCTTAAGATATGGAGACATTACCTATACGGAGAAAAGTGTGAGATTTATACTGACAACAAGAGTCTTAAATATATCTTCACCCAGAAGGAGCTAAACATGAGGCAGAGAAGGTGGTTAGAATTGATTAAGGACTACGACTGCGAAATTCTTTATCACCCGGGGAAGGCCAATGTGGTGGCCGATGCCCTTAGTCGTAAGGAAAGATTGAAAAGGATCACCACGTCAGAGGATTTGATCAGAGAATTTGACAAGTTAGAGATTGAGGTCAAGGTCGCTGAGCCAGGGACCGAAGGTTTATATGAGATGGTTATGCGACCGGAGCTACTGGAAAAGATTAGGCGATGCAAAGAAATAGTGTTGAGGGAGAACAAGGAACTGGTAAGCGGAGAGGAGGCCAAGTGTGACCCAGACGAGAAAGGAATCAGGAGGCATGCCTACAGGATATGGGTCCCTAACATCTAAAAATTAAAGGATGAAATTTTACGGGAAGGACACGGCTCTAGATATACGGTCCACCCAGGAAGCACTAAAATGTACCAAGATTTGAAAGAGTACTACTGGTGGCCTAACATGAAGAAGGATGTAGCGGAGTGGGTCAGTAAGTATATGACATGTCAGAGAGTAAAGGCAGAACACCAGCGACCAAGCGGACTCTTACAACCCTTAGAAATTCCGATGTGGAAATGGGAGCAGATAGCTATGGATTTTGTGGTAGGATTACCCCGAACTAAGACTAACCATGATGCAATATGGGTAATTGTAGACCGACTAACCAAGTCAGCGCACTTTCTCCCAATCAAGGAAACCTACACAGTGGATAGATTAGCGGAGCTATACATTATAGAAATTGTGGTAAGGCATGGAGTGCCAGTAGCTATCGTATCTGACCGAGATCCTCGATTCAACTCCAGATTTTGGAGGAGCTTTCAGGAATGCCTAGGAACCAAACTAAACATGAGCACCGCTTACCATCCGCAAACAGATGGACAAAGTGAGCGAACCATCCAGACATTGGAGGACATGTTGAGAATGTGTGTAATTGATTTTAAGGGTTCTTGGGATGAACACCTGTCTTTGATAGAGTTTGCTTACAATAACAGTCATCATGCGAGTATCGGAATGCCCCCATACGAGGCGTTGTATGGCCGAAGGTGCCGTTCGCCCTTGTATTGGGATGAAGTAGGTGAGAGAAAGTTACTAGGTCCCGACTTGGTGCAAAGGACAAGGGACATAGTTCAATTAGTCAGAGGACGCATAGCAGCAGCCCAAGACCGACAGCGTAAATACGCCAATCTGGCACGGAAGGACAGAGAGTATGAAGTGGGTGACCAGGTGTTTCTGAAAGTGTCACCATGGAAAGGATTGATGAGATTTGGGAAGAAGGGGAAGCTGAGCCCCCGTTATATTCGACCTTTCGAGATTCTAAGACGGATAGGACCCGTGGCATACGAGTTAGCTTTACCTCCAAATCTTCAGCAGGTCCATAATGTTTTTCATGTATCAATGTTGAGGAAGTATAATACGGATGCCAAACATATAGTGGAGCATGAACAAGTAGACCTTCAACCAGATATGTCCTATGTTGAGCAGCCAGTCGAAATCATTGACCGAAAAGAGCAAGTACTCCGGAATAAGAGTCTCAATCTAGTCAGAGTCTTATGGAGGCATCACAACGTCGAGGAGTCAACTTGGGAATTAGAGAATCACATGCAAGAAAAGAACCCTCATCTATTTGTGGATTGATTCCGGGACGGAATCCTTTTAAGGGGAGGAGACTGTAAGAACCCTGATTTTTGTAATATTTTAAAACTTCTGTGAATAGTAACTTGAGCTGATTAAGTAATACGTATGGGGATCATCATAAAATGAAGAGTGGAATTTTGAGAATCCGAGATCATATTCTTGTTTATCGAGGAAAATAAGTGAATGTAAAAGCCGACGGAATTCGAAGATTTACGATTATACTACGTGTTTTCGTATCCATAAAGAATGGCATAGAACCGGGAATACTATGTGAAATAAATAATATATCAAGGTGTTTCTATGATCAAGAGAAGGAATGGAATTGGTTATAGTATTATAAGCGGTAAAAGAAATCGCTACGAAACAAGTCGTTATACGTGGAAACTATCGGAATGGAACGACGATTGCGTTTACGATAAATAAACGAATGAGAAATTAAATCCCATGCAAGTTGTCCATGCATAACCAAGTCCTAACTAGTAGTTAGGAGTGTAACTAAATGATTAGAAGTTAACTAGAATAGTTAGTGGAATAGTGTTGAATAGTGATGGGAGACATTCAAGTACACAAGCCATACTTCTCCCTTTTCTCACTTCATCACACAATCAACCCAACCTATACCTTTGCCAAATTATTGGCAAATCTGCTGCATACATCCCATATATTCATTATACACTCCCACACTTCATCCACAAAAGAAAACAACCCTCTTTTCCCTCACTTAAAGCTCTCTCATTTTACATTCCAGCAGTTCGGATATTCTGAGCAAGGGAGAAAGAAAAATTCATATCTCAAAATGTACGCATTCAAATATCATGAAATTTTTACCATAGCTTTTATATATCTTGGGTAAGATTCGTACCAAATTTCAGCCTTAAATTAGTTTTTTTCAATTTTATAAAAATGTTTGAATGAGGTGCTGAAAAGTAACTCCGAAATTCTAACTTGTTTCTTGGTTTTGTTTCTTAAGGATCTAGCCCTTCTAAGTGTTTTTCAAGCAAACCAAGCCCTAATCACCTTAGTACTAACCCTCCTAGTGCTCAATAAGTTATAACTTCCAACTCTTTAAAGTTTTAAGGGTGGGTTTAAGAGTTATTTATGATGTAGTGTCAAGATCCAAGAGTTTGTGTATGTGTAAGGTTGTTTTACTCATATTCTTACTAAGTACTTGAGTTTTTGAGTTGTGATGCTTGTATTTGATGATAGATAAAGTATATAAGATGTATCTGGGTGGATCTTGAGAAGTAAGAAGTGTTGTGTTGGTCATAAGTAGTGATTGTGTCAAGAACAAGTAGTAGAAATGGAATATGGAGCCTATTGCACTTGGTCTGCCTTCTGCAGTATATTTGGCCATGTAAATATTTTAAATTTGTGATTCACTGGCCATGACTGGGTAGATCTTGATTGTAGTTTCTGTACATGTGTGGATCGTCATGAGGGGATTTACGGTTTAAAAGTTATGACCATTTTAGTGTAGAGCGTTCATACGAAAAGCCAACTGCGCATAGGCCACTTGCTTGATAATTTTGAAAGGCTAAAAATGATTTCGAAAATTTGGAAAAATCATAATAATTAAATAATGCAGCAAGGAAGACTGTCCAAGAAGAATTTTAAGAAAATATTAATTTTTCGATTTTATAAAAAAAATTTAGTAAAGCGAATCGATAATCGCGTACTAACTAAGATCGTTGGTTATTGATTTTAGATCGCCAACAAAAGCCCCGAGACCATACCACTCCTAGCACTCGAGGCAAGTTTACGAAACCCTAACACAAATTATCCATGCTATATATACTTTTGTGATATTGATGCCATGATTTACAATTCGAAAATATATGCTTGTCTGTGATATCAATACATTCCAATTATGCGATTATTTACGGAGACGAACTTCGTTTTATACGAGTATGAGAAATTGAAACGTAATTTTAATATAATACAAGATAGTGGGAGTCGGAGATATTTTTAAATCAATTTAATCCCGGAATGAGCCGGACGCGGAAAATTTCGATTTCAATAAACAAAGTGCTTTCGCGTAACATACATATTAAACGAACGATTGAGATTTGATTTATAACTAAAAGAGGTAATCGAATACTCACTCAAGGGATATCCTACTTGATTATTTATTTATAAGTAATACCTAAAGGGTTACTAATACTTAAAGTGATATTGAAAAGTTTTTAAATCAATTCACTTTATCTAAAACGTATGTAACCATTCGAAGGATAATTATAAGATGTCGAATCCCGTCTTAAGTATTTAATTAAGATTTTTATCAATTCATTGAACCTTATTAAGAAACATTTTGTACTTAAGGTTTTATCAATTCATTGGACCCTTCTTAAAAATATTATGAGACCGTAAATATTTAATATTACGTACCTGAAAAAAAAATCATTTAAAAATAGACATAGTTCCCAAGGATACTTTCTAAATTATCCAAAATTTCTCGGAAGAGATCAATCATCTGAAACTTATCAAAACCTTAGGGAACTTAGTCTAGAAGCATGAAGGTTTTGCTTCCTCGCTCAATGAAAAACAAGTGAACAATATATGTAAAACTCTACTACGGCTAAGGGTAGAAAACGATTTTAAATTCAAAACTCCGACAACTCCCAAGAATCAATTGTAATAAAAGTGACGGATAAATTACCTTATTTAAAGGTCAACTGAGAACGACCTATTCCTTCGATAAAGGATTTTATGTAAATGATATAATTGTTTTGGGACTGGAATGTGGCTTACCCGGCACGGAGAGGTATCGGGTAGTGACCAAGCGCGGAGTGGCGCAGTATACGGTTATGTGGTCTCTGTGACCATTGACTTTCGGACTTGTACGGAAATGGGCAACCATCGTATAATGTCTTGATAAGCCCAAAGGCGGCTAGGTTTGTATTCTTTCTACTAGTAGAGAAAATTTCGTATTCGGCTGATCACCGGTACGTGGTTTATTCCAGTATAGTCCCTTCCTCCACTTTGGATAAATTGTTGTGAAACCTACAATAGAAGGCCGATAAGGCTGAGTTTTAAATAAGGATGTTGATGTACATATATCACATCCATATGAGAATTTTGGTTCAAGCATCATATTGAGATTTTGAGATAAAATGAGTACGAGTATAAGCCGATTAAACTGATACAGTTAAAGTTGAGTTTTTCATAAAATTCACAAGCATATAAACTTTTAGAAACCTTGGATATACAATGCCTAATGGTTGTTTTTCCCTAAATGATTATATTGAGATAATGGATATCTATATCTTGCTGAGCATTAGTGCTCATTCTTGCTTTTATAAATATCATATCACAACAGATTACCAGCATGGCCCGAACCAGGATGACTGCCCGCAAACGGGTAGGGGACGCCCGTGAGTACCGTAGACTGTTCGTCCGCCAGCCACCTCAGGTAGACGAATAGAGATAGTTTCCTTTTGAGTACTTGAACCAAGACTATTTGTGACCCGAGTCAGTCTCATGTAGAGCTGTTCTCGGCATTCACTCTTTTGAGATAATTTCCTTTGGTTTGTAATAACTTAAATACTTTAACGTTAATTTAGTAATGTTTCTGAGCATATAACCTGTGTGTATGTGTGAGTTTGGTTAAAAGGTCGAGTAATGATGTGAAAAGAGGATTAATTATTTATTAGTCAATATTAAGTGATCGTAACGACCAGAATTCCCGACCTTGAATTTGGGGGTGTTACACTTAAGGCTCTACATCTCCCAGAAGGATGTACTTTTTCAATTCCAGAGGAATCAGCTCTTCAGGAGTTAATGGCCAGTTTGGGGTACGAACAAAGTTTGGCAAAGCTTGGGCAGTTGAAATGGGCTCATATCAGAAGGGAATGGAGCTTCTTCTTCGACTGCATCACTAAAGCTTTTGGGAACAAGTGTTCGAATTTTGATGTCATCCCCATAATGAGTCAACACATCGGGTATGCCATTATAAACCAAACTCATTTTGATTTTGCAACGGCTATAATTGGTTTTATTGGGGATAGGATGACAGAGGATAGGAATGTTGTCTACTTTGCTAGATTCTGTCAACTTATATATACATTTTGTACTGATGAACCTCAACTAACCAGTACCTCAACTCCACCTTTTAAAGTTGCAAAACGATACTTTAATGACCTGGTACATGCTGACACTAAGAAACCAGTGGTTAGACCTTTACAGATTCCTCAGTCTGTAAAATAGATTTTAGTAAATGCTGATCCTGATACTTATAAATCTGTTTATCCTGATGTTCATCCAACAACAACCTCCCATACACCACAACAACCATCAGCACCTACCACCCATACTACTCAACCTACACTAAGGCAATATCTTAGATCATATCTCTCAACTTCACAGACAGTTCAACCCTCATCCTCAGAACCTCCTGTGAAACCTTCATCTTCCAAGCCAAAGAGGACAAAGATTATTTCTCAAACACCTCAAAAGAGAAGGAGGATTGTTTTGAGAGATGAATCTGACAGTAAGGAACAGGTTTCTACATCAGAACCTGTTGTCAAAGAAGCTGAGAAAGTTCCTTCTCAGAAGGATTCTGCAATTGGGGGATCTAGGCTTCTCAAGAGGCTTAGAAGAATGACTGTTCCTGAAACTCCCAAGGAATCCATATCTACAAAGAGATACAAGAAACAGAGGGCAAAAAGGCCAGTTTCAGATGATGAAGAAGCAACAGCTAAAGAAGGGGATCAGGAATCTCTGATCTCATAAGAAAAGTAATCTGCTCCAGTCCCAACTTCTCCATCAACTCCACCTCAGGAAGCTGTTACTGAACAGGCCAACACACCATCTGTGTCTCCTGTTCAAAAGTCTGTATCTCCTGTTAATACAGGCACAAGTGTTGATATAGATATTCAGACCTTGGTTGTGCCTAAAGTACTTTACTTAGAAGCTCCAACAGCAACTAATCCATCAACAACACCTTTTACTGATGCTGCTCAAACTCCAGAATTATCTACTACACCTTCTCTGCATCTAGATGCTGATGATCAGAATATAGGTGAGCATCAGGATATGGCTGTTGATCAGAACTTGGAACCAGATCAGCATTTAGAGGATGCTGAAGCCTCCATTGCTTCTCACACTGTTGTTCTATCAGAAGATACTGATTCTGTAAATTCTGATGCTGTAAATGCTGGAGATACTGGTGATGCTGCTCTACAAGCAGATACTGATGAAGCAGGTCCTTCTAGGACATGCCCCTCAACAAACAGTTCTTAAATCTAAACTTGTTAAGAAGTTTGTTACCAGAGAAGCACCAGTGCCTTGGAGTGAAACTCCTGCAGGACAGGAGTGGACTAAGGAATGGAACTCAGTTTCCTTTGTTCCATCTGCAAAGAATCTGGCTGAGCACTTGACAAAAGCTGATGAGATGTTAAATACTGATGATTTCAAAACACATCTTAGAGTCATTGTATTGAGTACTAAACATCTTCAAGGTCTCCATTCAACTACTCATGCAGACCTACAAAAGATTCAGGAAGAATTCATCAAACAGGAACAAGTTCAAAAGATTGATAAGAAAAAGTTCTTCCAACCTACCTTTGATAGGATTGCTTATATTGAGAAGACTCAAGAGACACAACAAGCTCAGATTAATGATATTCTGAAAAATCAAGCTTCTCAGCAATCTCAACTTACTGAAATCCAAGCCTCAGTGGAATTGCTTGTCTCTCTTCTACTACCTGCTGATGCCAAAAAGGGGGAGAAAGTAATTAAGTCCAAATGCAAGACTGGCAAGACACTGAAAGGGAAGGATGATGAAAAGGATGATCAAGGAAACTCTGGAATGGGTAGAGGTCATAGTCAAGGTAGAGGTTTCTCATCAAGAAAATCTGAAATCACAAGTCACATGACAAGTTCTGATGCTGGAAAAAGAATTAGTTCTGCTACTGGTAAAAGGATAAGTTCTGATGAACTTTTAGATCTTGATGAAGAAATGTCATGACAGTTATTTCTTCAGGAAAAACCAGGAATGGACTTGGAGAGTTTAATGGAAGAAGAAGCCATACTTAAATCAGAAAAAGTCACATCTAAATCTGAAGCTTCTGATAAAAAGACACTTCCAAAACTCAAAGGCATTGTGATAAAAGAAAGGACAAATACTGAAGCAACATTGGCTAAATCACAACCGCAGATAGATCCAAGATCCAAGGGTAAAGAAAAGGTTGGTGAACCTATCAAGGTTTATGTGCCTCCTGAGAATGAAGAAATCATTGATGAAAAGGATGATCTTGCTCTGACTTCAAGAAAAGTTTTTAAGACAACCTCTGACATGGGTCAAGTTGTTCATAGTCAAGAGACTGTAAGTTCTGATACTTCAAAAAAGCAAGTAACCTCTGACATGGCTCAAGTTAACTTGATATCAGAAGATAGACCAAAGACACTCCTACCAGGATTCACTAAAGCAAAACAGACTCAACCTTTGAAGACTGCTGCAAGTGGTTTTGAAGCAAGAGTAGTTACTGGAAAGGAAGCAAGAGATAAAAATGGATTGGGAAGTGCTGATGAAAGAAGAATACAGAACACTACCAATGATCCAACTTCCTTGAGTGAACCAGGTATTGGAGAAACTCCTGAGAGATTGAATCAACTGGAATCTATACAAATGGTTTACCATACCAACTTGAAAGAACACATCTTGTTGTACTTCATGACAGATGGTAGGGTTTATCATATAAGGCAAAATGCCATTCCATTGAAGTATTTTCAAGAATTGGAGCATGTACTACTCTTACTTCAAGTGAATGACAGATTGACAGGAAGTGCTGCAAACTATTTGAAGGATTAGATTCGGAGACAGAAAAGGCTTTATTCTGTTAAGTCTGACAGCACATATGTTCCAAAGTACAAAGATCACAAGGGTGATATAGTTGAAATGAAACCCAACACTGCTCAAATTATAACTACCTTTCTGGGTTACAGGGCTGTAGAATTCAATCTTGAGTCTGATAAAGCATATTTGATCAGACTGGATCAGGATATAAGAAAAGCAAAGATTAATGATCTCAGGGCTGCAATCTTTCAAATTAGTGAAGATACTGCAGAGCTTAAAGATGTTAAAAGGAGAATGATTGATGAACTCAGATATGTTGAGAGATGTTTGTTGAAGAACTATCTCAGAACAACTCCTGACATCAGAGAGATCAGAAAATGAAGCCAAGTCAAGATCTACAACTGCTTAAATTCTGATATTTGTACAGACTGAAGTTGTTACCAGAAGTTAAAGATTGGTAAAGCTTTAAGGACTGTAAGTTGTAGTTATCTAGTCTAATTCTCATGCATTTGTACTTAATGTTTTTGACATCATCAAATATCTGTTAAACTTGTATATTATGCTAATTTACAAGTTAGGGGAGATTGTTAGATATATTTGATCATGTCATGGCTAATATGATTTATGTTTAGTTTTCAGATCTTACTTAAACAGGATAAGTCAGTACTTACTGGAAGTCAGGACTTAAGGATATCGGTACTTATATTATCAGGAGATAATCATCAGAAGATGGATATCAGAACTTAAGTGTTGAAGGATGTTCAGATAAGGATAGTAGATGATTAAAGGAAAGAAGACCGAGATAAACATAAGAAGAGATACGCATGAAGAAAGAGTTCTATGAAAAATAGAATACTTGGAAGAGAAGATATCTGATTGATATATTTTAGGAAGCAAAATTATATTCCATATCAATTAGCGATTATCTTGTAACTGTGTAGTATATAAACACAGACATAGGGTTTACACTAAAAGTGTTATCATATTCGAGAAGATTATTCATTGTAACCCTAGCAGCTCTCGTGATAATTATTCATCACTGAGAGGTAACAGTTCCATACTGTAACAGAGTTTATTATTTCAATAAAGTTTGTTTTCTGTTACTTGAAATATTAAAAGTTCGATTTGATTGTATTTTTACACTGTATTCACCCCCTCTACAGTGTGTGTGACCTAACATTTTATATTATTTTATTTTAAACCGAAGGAATTACTAACCAACAAGTTATAACTTTTTTTTAAAACGGTCCAATGGCATAATTTTTTTTAATTGGGTGAATAACATATATTATCTTGATTTAGTTCGAGTCAATTATACTTACCAAAAAACTATATCCAAATTTATTTTAATAATATAATGTGAATAATATAAATATCGAAGTAAGCCCGTAACTATAATCATAATTAATTAGGATAAAAAAGGGAGTTATTAATGATAAACTATTTTATTAAATATAATTGACCATATTTTTTTGGAAAAAGAGATGTTTTAGTTGGGAAAAATAATATAAAAAAAAGTAATGTGCATTAATTGAAAAAAGTATTGATTTATATAGTAATTTTGATTACTGATCTAAAAATAATTAATTAGGGGTAAATTAATTAAAAAAATGTGGTCACATAGCGTTGTTCTTGCGTTAAGATGATGATAAAGAAGAAGATGAGGAGGGTTAAGAGTAATAAATCTTTTTTTATATTTTAATAGCTATTTATAATAGTTAGGTCCTAAAATAAATAACTCCTTAAACTGATACAGTAAATATGTTCTCAAAAATATGTACGCGCCAATTAAATAGGTCATGTGCCTCAATTAGTATATTTTAATTTAGAATTACTTAGGTTGATGTTCAAATCTCATACTAATTTATATAATAACATTAGTGTTATATCTAATCATAAATTTTGATTTTAAAAAAATTCAACAATGAGAATTTAGGCGACCAAACTAAAACTAAGTTCATCGGAGATTGAAGTGTTTTTTATTAATTATTTAGCTTAAAAGATATTAGCGTATTAGTGATAATGTTGATCTGGTATATCTTCTCAGAAACTTCGGATTTGGTGTCAGCTTCAAATCAGATAATGCGAGTCGGAACATATATACTCTATATCAACTGAGCCACTTAGTTTTTTACTGAAAATGGAAGACTGAGCCGATATATTCAAAAATTTGTAGTTTATTAGAACATATGCGATGCAAGAATTATTTTTAATATTATATAATATTTTTAAAATTGATTATGAATTAAAAATTATAAGATATGAAATTTTGTCATTTAAAATGTTTAATAATATGATTTGATAATATGTATATATAAGGTCGCACTCAATGATAGCTTGTTAAAATGAGAACCATGAGAACTGATAATTAGTGTAGTTGAAAGTAGTTATTTTATGAAATGTTGAAATTTCGCATACAATAAATTGGTGATTTTGTGCAAACCAAAATTTTGAGTTTTGTAAATCACTGATTTTGACTACGACAATTACCGGTTCTGATAGTTCAAATTTTAATAAGTTCATATTTAAATAAAAGCCAATATATATATGTACACACACAAGTATGTGTTAATGATATCTTTAATAAGAGTTAGACCCTCCATCCCACCCTATTCTTCACAATGGGTTTGGTCGCGGAGTTTAAGAAAATGTATAAATGTGTGGTGTAAAATAAGAAATGTAGGTACACTGGTGGGACCAATCAATATTTAATTTAGAAAATAAGTATAGTGGATGAGAGTAGCGAGTGTAGTTAATTTTATAACTTTACTACTTTTGGAAACTTTTGAAATGTAAAGTATTGGGAGGTACATCCATCAAAAAGAAAAGTGTAAAGAAGTGGATGGGATGGAAGTAGTTTTATTGATATTTATAAAGTGAATAACAATTATTTTTATTTAATCATTCTTTAGACGGGATCAACCGTACAAATTATTTTGTTTTATCCTATGTAATAACCCGAATTTTTAGGACTTTGTAAAACATTGGATGAATAGTGATTCTAACGATCAGTGAAAAACTTTTGCGGTCTCGCTATATGCGAATATTTAAATTAAATTTTCGAGTTGTTATTATGAATGTAGTACCAAATGAGTGTAAGTAAAATCCGTTAGTTCTTGAAGAAAATGAATAGTTCAGAACAACCTTATCTTACGAACTATTGAGGGATACGAGAATTATAGTACGACAAGGATTTAAAAACCTACGAATAAAACCCAACTTTAAGTATGTGTAAAGATAAGAATTTACGACTAAAGAATTTAAACAGTGAACTACTTATGGGGATTGATCAAGATTACGAGGGAACGATTAAGTGAGTGAGTAAGTGAATGAATAGGCGAACCAAGGCCATGCAAATCCCATGCAAACTAATTAGCAAAAAATTAACCAAGCTAGCTAATAAAACTAATAACTAGTAAAAGACAACATTCCTTAATACAAGTATTCATGTTTTTGATGATTAAAGAGCTTGGCAATTGGTGTGCAAACTAGGCATAGGCTTGGAAAAATAATTCTTGATCTATACACTTTATACAAATATCCATATACATCACAAATCAGCCAACTTAGCAAGCAACTAAGCAAAATCTCTCTCTCTCTCTCTCTCTCTCTCTCGCTCCCTCAAGAACATCCATTCGGCTTTTACAAGAAACAAGGAGAAGAAGAATACAAGATCTCAAGCTCTAGCCATGGAAAAAATACCAAATTAATACCTAAGCTTCTATATTACTCAACTAAGGTAAACTGTAATAAACCAAATTTTTGGTACCTTTTAAAATGATGAATGGATAGCAATCTTGACGGTCGAGGAAATTTTTTTTAGCCCACACTATATTAGAGTATGAGTTTGTGAGTTTGTATTGTGGTTATACGTACCTAATGAGTGTATGTAAAAGTCGTTATTTTCGAAGAAAACTAGTTTTTGCAAAATGACCTTATTTTACGAACCATCGTAGAATACAAGAATCACATTACGATCAAGAATTTAGAATCCTGTGAATAAATTTCAAGTACAAGGTTACAAATATAAATGATTTATAAGAAATGATTACCATGCAAATCGCTTACGAGGAATTATCACAATGACGAATAAGAGACCAAGTGAATACGTAAGCGAAAAATAAACGTATCATGCCCATGCAACTTCTCAGGCAAGCCATGCAAATCAATAGCCTAAGATACATTAGAGAATTCTAATCAAATAGTAATGCAAATAGTAAGGTGATGTAGTGAATAGTGAGAGGAATAGTGGTACATGTACTTGGCTAGCTAGTAGTGTGACGGCCTCAACCCCGGGGTCAGGAGTTGACGTCATTAATTATATCAACCCACAATTATAAACTACTAAATTATTATTAATACACTATCACAACCCCAATACCAAGATATTTTCCAGGTTCAAGTATGATTTAAGCTATTTACTATTATAACAACCATTTATTTAAAAGTCTGACAAACTAACTTATTACAACAACTCACAGACCTAAAATAGGCCTTACAAAACTACATCAACTGATCCTGCTACTGGTGGTACTGGAGTCCTACCCTGAATATGACTGTTATGGATCAAAAACTAGGGTATATGATTGCTGTATTTATTACTAAGGAACGTGAGCTTCGAGGCTCGATTTGACTGCTCTTGTGTTTCGTGACTCGATCTGCCTTACAAGATGCCTACGTACCTTGCTGTATGCCAATGATCAAGTCAAAAAATGGATCTCGTGTCAAGCCTATCTAATTTAATCACTTGCTTACCATTTACTATGCTTAGTTCTATGTAAATTAGAAACTCCTTTCTAATTTCATTTACTCTGGCCAGAGATTCCTGAACTAGCATAAGTGGATCAGCCTTGAACATTCGCTTCCTTCACTGGAAGGGGTAGATCCTTTATTGATCATACACTATCTTCGTGTACAAATTCCTATACCTAGTAGAGCCCTAATAATTGTCCCTGGAGACTAAGAACTGAACCAAAGCATAGTTCAGTGTACACAAGATGACTATGATGACCTCAAGTCTAAGGATACTTGTACAACTATCACTATGTGAACAACTGCTGACACGTGAGTGAACTCCATCAGTTGTTCAGCTGGGCGAGTCATGTTCAGTGAACTTATTCTATAATAAGCACCTACATACTAGCTATAGTGTCACCACACAAATGTCTATGAGAACAGACATCCTTCATAATGAAGCAAGCATAGTATGTACCGATCTTTGCGGATTATTAATTACCAGTTAGTAATCCTACGACCAGGAACTATTTAAGTTTAGAGTTATCATCTTTTAGGTCTCACTATTATGATCTCATCATAATCCATAAAAAGCTTTACTCTAAACTATGGTATATCTTATTTAAACACTTAAATAGATAAAGCCCGTAATAAAAACAAAACAAGTCTTTTATTAATATCAATGAAATCAAAACAGATTACATAAAAATTTATTCCTAAATCCTAATACATGATTGGACTTAGGACATATTCCTTTCATGGGACACCATCAAATTGCCCACTTTCTTAACCACTTCTCCTCCATCAAAGAAACATAAAAGAAAAATCAAATCAACACCTCCTCTAACCTCAATCAAATTCACTCAGAAGCCTAAGCCTAAGCCACAAGCCTCAAAGGATGATTATGTTCACATTTGTGACATAAAGGAATTTACAGACATTGAACTCTATCTGGATGAGCTGGAGGAAGTAAGGGGAATAGATGCCTACAGACAGCTTCCAAAAAGACTAGTGTTCAAATATAAAGGAAGTGGGGAAAGGACTTGGCCTCTTTACAGAATTCTTAATGAAGGCTATTCTACCTTGGTTAGAGTCTACTCAGCTATAAAAAGGGATTCTGGCTTTACCAGGACTTCCAAAACTGAGATTCTCAACAAGATTGCCAGCATAAGGAAAACTTGGTGGGAGCCCAATGCCTTGCCTAGAACATTACTCATCCCAGAGAGAGGAATTACAGTTTATAAATCACCTCATTGGTTGATGGAGTTCAGAGATAATAAAGGAGTCATAAGATTTTTCAGACTTGAAGATCAGCTCAAGATTGCCAGTAATGAAACTCTCAAGGATATGCAATCTAAGTTGGACATCAATGAAGAAGAGGAAGCTGAATTCTAAAGACAACTCCAACTCCAAATAGAGGAGAATGACAGGAGGCTAAGGAAGAAAACAAGGGATCAAAGGAAAAGAAATTAATCTACTCAGGCTAAAGGAGCAACTTTGGAAATAATGTAATTCTTCAATTCTATCTCAGTATACACATTTTTGCAGCACTTTTGAATTTCTACTTTATTTCAGTTCATATGTTTGATAAGTGTTTTATTATCATCAATTTAAACCCAAATTTATGCCTACAGTTCTAGTAGACATAAATAGGGGGAGATTGTAAGGAATATGTGTATTAGGTTGATGATAAGTTGAACAAAACACTTAAGTAGAAATCTAGTGTTTGTAGCCTCAACGGATAAGACCATTTTGGCTATCCGTTGAATGAGTAGCTTTACTTAGAAATAAGTTTAGTATTGTAGCACATTTCATTCTCTGTATTTAAGTTGTAATTCTTAGATGTTATGGGAAATTATCAGTCATGTTGACTACTAATGGATATGCAAATATGAGGGCTAATTGTAAATATTTCATTCCTTGTAATTTTGTATAAGTGAAGTAGTATCAACTGATATTAAAGGCCTTCAACAGATAAGAAACAAAGCTTCAACGGATGTCTCTAAAGCTTCAACGGATAACATCCATCAACGGATGAGTGTTTCAACGGATGAGTGCTTCAACGGATAAAGCTTCAACTGCTAATGCATCAACGGATAAAGCTTCAACGGATAAAGTCATCAACGAATGAAAGCTTCAATGGATGCTTAGTTCAATAGCAGTTGATAGTGACAATTCATAAGCTGACAGAGGCACATGGGTTGACAGAGACAAACTGGAATGTGGCAGCCTCTAGGAGGAATCAAGAAAATGCAGCATTTCCATTCTTGTGCAAACAAGGAAGTATTCAAAGATTCACAGCTAAACCTAAATTGCATTGGATAGAGAAATGAAGAAGAAACATGTGAAGAATCTTTTAATTGTATTTTACAGTTTTGTCTTCACTTGTAAACTTGGTGATATATAAACCAAGTAGCAGCTAGTAATTAGAGTGTGAATTTTCTAGAGCTGTTTAGAAAAATCCAGAGAGAAAATCATCTAGTTTGTACTAGGACGCAACTGTGATTTAATTCTTTGAATCACAGATTTTCTGAAATAACACATCTCTGGTGGAACAACAAATCCACCAGAAAAGATTTTAAGTTCTTTGTGTTCTTTACATTTATGTTCGAATATATATCTGTCTGTATTAGCTTCAAGCAATTCACACACATTTGTTCACTAAAACACTTAGCCTTAGAAACTGCTCAAAACTTGAAAAGGTTTTGAGATTTACATTCAACCCCCCTTCTGTAAATCTCATTGTTAGTCCACTGGGAATAACAATTACAACTAAATTAAATCTTTGCCGGATTTGAATTCAGGGAAGATAATCAATGATCGATGATATACCATTAGGGATCAAAGATTTCTTCTAAAGTATGTGAAGACTTATCAAATTCGATTAACCACTAAGGTCCAAAATTATATTCAACATAATTCAACCCAAAGATCCAAGTTTAAGTCTTTTAGGGGCAGGATATAAGGATTAAAATCTAACTATTAGTGACCTTGATATGGTTTAACAATAACTGATTCGTCAAAACCTTCTTTGTGTGTGAATCTCACATGTGTATAGGAATTATTTAAACCAAGGGGTAGTGACTTTCATTCATATGTGTTGGCTGACCGGAAAAATTCAATAGATCACATTTGCATAGGATTGGCCGATCCTTCTTTATCTGCTATTGCTTTGCATTATCTCCCTCATTCTTAACAAAACTCTGATACCAAGTGGTAATTCGTTTGGCACTAAGTTGATATTTCAGGAAAAAATAGGTGAATCAGAGCAAAATATGGTGAATATATCAGATTAGGAAATGATGTTGTTTGAGAAGTGTTTGATTTTATGACTTGGGTCAAAACCTGTGGGGTTTGATAGACTCATAGTCAGTTCCTAAAACCACTGAGGGTTGATGATCACAAACTTCCAAAGTACAATATTAGAGAATCTAGTGATAAAAATTAGAGTGATTCAGGAGCTTATAACCTTTGGATCAAAGAAATTTACCTTTTACTTACCACCATACGAATTGATGAAGGATGTCTCAGATGATTATTCTTTTTGATTATTTTGGAAATTTTACCTAGTCAAATATCATTAGCTTATAAAGTAATTCATATTATTCCAACACAGAGAGGAGATAAGAACTAATCTAAACTAACAAGATTTACATAAAGCAGTCCAAGTTAAAATCACAAGATCGAATATTCTTGCCAATGGTGTAATTAGAAAGACTGTATCAAAGTTGATTAGTCACATCAAAACTGAATCAATTATATTATAATCCTAACATAAAAATATCACAACTATCTCTAGTTATTCTGCACATTTATCCTAGCACAGGTACTAATAATTAGAAAATCTGAGTAATGCATGAGTCTACTATCAGAGTGACTCAGAATCTAATACCTAAATATCACACATAATCTTAAATCAGAGTACCACGTGAGTAATATGTGTGTGTGCTAAAATAAATATCAATATCGTAAGTATTTGTATCAGAGAAAAGCATATAGCATAAAAATATTCAAACAACTTATATGTTTCTTCAAAAAATTTAACTTACTTACCAACTAGCATATAACATGTAAAGCATGTTAATTAGTTAAGTTCAAAATTTTACGAATATGAAAAGATATAGTAATAATAGATATGTAAACTTACATTCCCCTCAAAGCGTCATCATTTGGGTTGTAAAGTTTACCCGTACCAAGTAACATTTGACCATTCCTTCCTCAGGTTTGTTCTGTTTAGACTTGCTAGGTTGATCCTTCCACCATAATTGATGAAATCGATGAACTCAGCTAGCTCATCCTGTGCTGGCACCTCCACCAGATTTGCAGTTGGAAGACCCAAAGCTGCATTCACATCTATCTTATTGAACTCTAATTGTTGGCCTCTAATTGAACAGGTCACCACCAAGGACACAGAGTTGTCATTTATAACTGTCCTTACTACAGCTGTTGTCCGGAACTCACGCAAGACATCCAAGTACAGGATTGGGTTAGCAGTTAAAGCACCTATAAGATAAGATTCAGACAAAAAATTGGCAAACCACTTGAAACTATTAGGGGCTTGATTAGCATCAGTGAAATCAAGGTAGTTGGTTCCTTGTTTGGGGATTTCAGCTCTAACAAGATTGAGTGTCATTGTTGTTGAGTAAGAAAGAATGGGTAAGAATAATTAGAGAAAAAGAGCTTGAAATGAGAGAAAAAACGGTTTGGATTTGAAAAATCTAGGTCACTTAGAGTTCTCGAAGGCGTAAGTATGTGTATGTCGACATGTCTGAGTATTTATAGTAAAAGAAAATGACTTATCGAGAACTCAAAAATAAACGTTTGGAATTTGCTTATCGAGAAGTCATTTTGAAAAGAGAATTACATATCAAGAAGTCATTTTAATTTACTCTTTAGAGAACTAAAACTGACTTGTCGAGATGTCAAATAAATACTCAGTTTGTCCTAAAATGGACTAAATAGTTTCTAATTTTATTTGAATAAATCCAAATAAAATCAGAATGATTTTGCCAAAAGTATTTTACTAAAATAATTTATTGAATTCAATTATTTCAGTTCTGAGTTATTTATAAGTCTAAAATTATACTTGTAGAGAACTCTGTGAGTTAACACTTATAAAGAACTCTACAATGACTTATCGATAAGTCTTAATAAAGCTTCTCGAGAAGTCCCTCGAAAAGTCAGAAAATTGACTTATCGAGAACTCACTCGAGAAGTCTTAAAATGACTTGTCGATAAGTCAATTAGACTTATCGAGAACTCAGCTCTCTGTATACCTTTGATCACTTGAATTCTTCCTTGTGCTAATTTTATATATTGAAAATGCAAATCAATATTTAGACAGTTTTCTCATAATTGAAAAATTCGAAGCTAATTTTTTAAATTTTGAAGAATAAATATGCAGAGACTTCTGAAATATTTATAATCATATTTCAGTTAATTTCCAATTAATCAAATGATTTTGATTTATTAGAAATTAATCAGATGCAAAATATTAGCTGACTTCTTGCCTTAGAATGAAGAATTAAGCATTCCAATTTCACCTACAAATCTAGTGAAAGTTACTACATCCAAAGGTTTAGTAAAAATGTCAGCTAATTATTTTTCTATTGGAACAAAAATGATCTCAATGGTACCATTTGTAGCATGTTCTCTAATAAAATGGTACCTTACATCAATGTGCTTTGTTCTAGAATGATTAAATGGATTAGCCATAATAGATATAGCACTGGTATTGTCACACATAATTGACATTTTATGCAACATTAGGCCATAATCCATTAGCTGATTTCGAATCCAAAGCACTTGAGCACGGCAACTTCTGGCAGCTATGTATTCAGCTTTAGCTGTGGAAGTTGACACAAATTGTTGTTTATTACTATACCAGGATACAAGTCTTTGTCCAAGAAACTGACAACTTCCACTAGTGTTCTTCCTATCAACCCTACATCCAGCAAAATCTGCATATGTGTATCCAACAGCTTCAAAACCATTTCCCTTAGGATACCATAATCCCAAGTTTGTAGTCCCCTTCAAGTATCTAAAAATCCTCTTCACAACCATCAAATATGATTTTTTTGGATTGGCTTGAAATCTTGTACACAAACATGTTGCAAACATGATGTCTGGTCTACTTGCAATTAAGTACAGCAAAGATCCAATCATTCCTCTATAGCTTGAGATATCTACACTCTTGCTTTTTTTCTTCATCCAACTTTGTAGCTGTAGACATAGGTGTACATGCAGGTGAACAATCAACCATACCAAACTTTTTTAATAAATCTTTGACATATTTAGTTTGGCTGATGAAGTTTCCATCACTTCTTTGACTAACTTGATGTCCAAAAAAGTAACTTAATTCCCCCATCATACTCATTTCATATTCACTCTACATAAGCTTAGAAAATCTTTGGCATAGCTTTTTCTTTGTAGAACCAAAGATAACATCATCCATATAGATCTGATCTAGGATCATATCATTACCATGATTCTTGTAAAAGAGAGTCTTGTCAGTAGTACCTCTAGTGAGTCAATGTTTAATCAAAAATTCAGACAGTGTGTCATACCAAGCTCTAGGTGCTTGTTTTAGTCCATAGAGAGCCTTGAGTAACTTGTATACAAAATTTGGAAATTCTGGATCTTCAAAGCCAGGTGGCTGTGGCACATAAACCTCTTCTTCCAACTCACGATTAAGGAATGCACTCTTCACATCCATTTGATATACCTCGAAATTTGAATATGCAGAAAATGCAAGAAAGATCCTTATTGCTTCAAGTCTTGCAATTGGAGCAAAGGTTTCATCATAATCAATTCCTTCCTCCTATGAGTAGCCTTTTGTAACCAACCTTGTTTTATTTCTGGTGACAATTCCATTTTCATCCATTTTGTTCATGAACACCCACTTTGTTTCAATTATACTTTTGTTCTTTGGTAGAGGAACCAATTTCCAAACTTTGTTCTTTCAAACTGATTTAACTCTTCTTGCATAGCAGATATCCAATTAGGATCAAGAAGGGCTTCCTCAGTTTTCTTTGGCTCAACTTGTGACAGAAAAGATGTATGAAGACATTCATTTGCAGTTGCACTTCTAGTCCTCACTCCAGCAGTTGGATCACCAATAATTTCTTCTCTAGTGTGACTTCTATCCCATTTTCTGGTATGAGTTTGTTGACTTATATTTCCTGCTTCTTCTTCATCATTGGCATAACTTTCAGAATTTTCTCCTCTTTCTCCCCCTGAGTTTGTGCTATCAAATTCTGGGGTTTGAGATGAGCTTCCATTCTCATGATTCACTTGTTCAGTAGATTCTTCATCTTTTCTTTGATTTGTGTTGATTTCAGCTTCATTGTTAGTCCCAAAGTATCGTAGAAGGGGGGTTGAATATGATACCTACAATCTTTTTCGATTTGTTTACAAGTTCTTCGTTATAAGTACAGAATCAAAATAGACACAAAACAATTCGAGGAATATATTGTTTTATTAATATATCCTTGAGGTTGCTACAATCTAATCAATGAATTTATTAGCTACAATAAATTCAGCAACACAACTCTATGTTTACAAGGTTAATAAATGAGGTTCTTTAATGGAGCTCCCGTAAACACTTTCTGTTTTAGCTGAAGAAGATAACCAACCGGATAAACATTCAGTTGTTGCTTTTGTAGTCTTCACAAACAATTGGACATGTGTCTTTATTCACACCACTTATTTTTCTTATTTATGTTGCATTATATCAATGGAATTAAACCAAGTATAGTTACTTGCGACCTGTATACATCTTTACTTGCGACCAGAGTAATTTGCATTAGCCAACTTTTCCATATGCTTTTCGTGCGACCTAGATGTCACAGTAGTGTACTTAGAAAAATTCTCAAGAACTTACTTGCATCTTTAATCACCCTGTATACTGAGTTACTTGCGACTGCTTTAGAAACTTGTTCTTTGAGATACTTGTGACTAGATCACTAGTAAGGACTTCAGAATTAGCCAATCTTCTCTCTGTCAGTTACTTGCGACCTTGATTGCAAGTGAGACTTTACTTGCATCCTGGATTATAAGTAAGACTTTACTTGCGACCTGGTAGTGTAGAGAGAATTTTGACTTAGCCAATTTTCACATTCAAGTTACTTGCGACCTGAATGTCATAGTAGAGACTTTTGACTTAAACATATTTCTGCAACAACTTACTTGCGACCCTAGTAGTTTTTCTTGCCTTATAAAAAATCTAGTTTCTAATAATTGTATTAACATTAAATGTCTCTTTAGTATAGTTAAATCAAACCCTTTCTGATATGTTGATGCTTAATGCACTGGTCTGGTTCACAAACAACTAGCATGAACTGGTTTAATCTAAATCCCTTGACAATTCTGAGTTGATACATCTTGGTTAATTATCCATTGCTTCAAACACTGAACCCTTGATCTTTAATACTTCAAATCAAACTATGTATCTGATACTGGAAGTCCCTTGATGTCTAATTCTTCATGGAGGCTTGAACATATTGATGAACTTCTTCCCATGACTTGATTGTGGACTTAGAGAGCCATTTGCATCTTTTGATTATTTGTGTATATCATGTCTTCATCTTTAGGGTTATTGCGCTTCACAGTTTTAATATTGTTTATCTGATCTGTTTCTTGTTGAGTTATAATTCCTCGATTACATGTTACATTACATTATGCTTTACAATCTCCCCCTATTTGATTGTTAGATGTTAGTCTCTAAACACGCGCTAAAATTCACGCAAGTATACGCGTTCACAAGTAGTATAAGATATAAATCAGATTCGTTCCCACAGAGACTGGTTTGGATTAACTTTATGATTTATGCAATTATGCAACAATGATATGGCTATTATTTAATTCTAAGATGAATAACAAATTGGGTTTTGAATATACTAAGATTAACTATTCAGAATTATACTAGAGAACATTAACAAAAGAGAGTAAAGAGGGTTGAATAATATCTGACACAAACATGGGATTCTAACTTCATTACGTACTTCATTCAATACCCTTTTTATTCTTAGCCTTGGCATGTAATAGTGATGACACTAACCAGATAACACGAAACTAATAAACGCTAACTTTTGTTGTACGAATACTATACTACCAGACATCCACAAAAGAGATAGAAGCTGAATAGAACCAATTATATTGAGACCCTATATATCTATAAAATTTGATAACATAACGGTTTAATGCACAAGTTATCTATCGTGATTACATAGGGCAAGTAAGATGCTTAAAATTACCTATGAATCATGTATAAAAATAACACATGAACCTATGCTAGCATGGCAAGTTCTAAATCATTAAATTCATTGTCACTTCATTAAGAATTAACACGCTATCTTATAAGTTTACGACGCTCATAAGATGAATAAGCACAACCAATACTAGGTTATCATACAATCACCACACACTAAGACATCGAAACAAATCAACTAAAGATATCCATAAATAAATCCGCTAGAACCCCACAATAACGATTAGCCCATAATCGGACTCATCATCAATATGGGTTCCGATGAAAGCATGGTATAAATAACGTAGTCTTTATAAATAAATAATAAACAAAGTACGAAATCCAGATTATTAGGTTCAACAAAACAAGAAACGAGCATCCAAGATTACAACTTAGAACAAAGATTCACAAGAATAAACTAGATCTTTTTCGCCTTCGTTGAATTGTGCTATAGGTCTTCTTGTCCTCTTCTCCTTCAGCTCCGTTACGTCTCTCTCTTAAAAAATGTCTTTTCTTTAGGTATATATAGCAGCCCATGCAAAGTAAAAGTCCTCCAATCAGAAGCCAAGTAGAATCGGGATTTTAACATCCTGACCTGGCACGGCCGCACGCTTGATCAGCGCGGGCGCGCTGTGTCTTTAAAGTTTGGGCGCGGCTGCGCGCTTTGACAGCACGCGCGCGCTGGCCTCTTTGATAAAATTTTGCTTTCTTTCTTTTGTTGCTGCAATGAGTTGGCTTCTCGAGCTTTATTCCTCGGACACCATCCTAACACCATATTAGCACCAAAACAATGCTAATTGACCTGAATTCCATATTAATGCCTGAAATGCAAAAATACTAGAAAACACATTAAAACACCAACTTGAGTACAAATACATGAATTCAACATTCCCCCGAACTTGAACCGATGCTTGTCCTCATGCATAAACAGGCTCAAAGAGTAAGAAATAAAAATGCATGAATGCAACTAAATGAATGCAACGATCCTCAATAGAATAATTAAACCAATCAACAAGAAACATCTCAACAAATGCAGATATTCGTACAAAGATCAATCAAACCTTATAAATCAACCTACAAACCAGAGACGTGCGTGTATGCAAATGCTTACAGATATACTATCGCAACTAGATCAATAATCATGGCGCCCTACTCATCAAAGCAATCGCAAGGTTATAGATAAAATAAAAGCTAGACTCAAAATAACTTATAACACTTCAATTCTTATTTTGGATTTTATATGGATACATGCTTTTATTCACAACAAAATAACACAAGTATGCTTATTTGACCGTGCAATGAGTGAGGTCCATAAAAGACTTATACAATAGTACCCATGTAACGAGCGTTAGGTTTGTGGATCCAAAACTATAAAAGACTTAGTTTACTAGGCACAAAGTCCCCTAAGAACTTAATAACTCGAGTACTAAAGAGCCCACTCATGATCAGTTATACATAACACTTTTTTTCTCTTTTCTTTTTTTTCTTTTCTTTTTTTTTTCTTTTTTTCATAAATTTCTGAACGAGTGTGTTTCGCTCCATCTCGTTTAACCCTAGACTACTCATATAAATATGAGCCGGCTACTAGCTAATTGACACCTTGCCACAACAACTAGCAATGAAATCCAATTTCTCCAATTTTTAAAAATCCATGTTATTTTACCATTAAGAGAATATCCTAAATTCTAAATATAAAAAAGCGATTAAACCTTGACAAATAAACAAATCATGATCATGATCTAGAACTCAAGCAACCTATAAGACTTAGTGAAATCTAATTTTCTCTAGCATGCAAATCAATTCGACAAGGCTTAACATTACTAAATACGACATCACTACAACAGCATCAATATCACAAATCAATCGGAAAAATCATCTAAGGGATCATGTTATTATGGAAATGCATGAACTATATGAACAAATTATTATAAAAACTACAAAAATTACTAAAAAACTATATGGAAAAATATGCAACTATATGCACTAAACTATCATGAATATGCAAACTATATGTAACACCCCCAAATCCGGGATCGGGGATCCGGGTTGTCACGAGTTCCACTTCCCTAAATAACACCCAATCTTAATAAACAATCAACTACTCTGTACTGCGACCCCATAATAAACACACACACCACAAGTTATAGTCTCAGAGATGAATATCCAAAAATAACACAAGTCATTTTATTCTAAAATATATGCCATTACACCTTAAAAGGGTTTCTGAATAAATTTTCAATTTCTTTGCCATTATTACAATTGATAAAGATACATAAGTCTGGTACATCAAAAGTTGAAAGCCTAGCCTATTGGTAGTTCCTACCTCAGCTACAGTGACATCAACGCCTATAGGAAACTGCGGAACGTTTCCTATCCGCTCACGAATTGGGAGCTTGGTCTTGTTCATCTTGTCTATCTGATGTTGTGTGATGAAAGAAGAAAGCAAGGGTGAGCAACAAGCCCCCCGAAATAATATGTATAATAATTAACAATATATGAGCATTCTCATAGTACTCATGAAAGTCTTGGTCAAGAAAAAATGAACCAAGTTTGTTATTTTAATGCGACGAAATCGCAAAATATTCAGTATATATATATACTTCTCAAATCTTTGAAATCCTCTGACATGTATAATATACACAGAGTTCCAGTTTATAACTGTATAAAATATCGTTGCAAGGTGATCTCATATATCTAACCTTGTCTCAATGTTTTTCTGAAAATCTTTGTCATGCATAAGATAATCAGTAACCAGATATAAGTTGAAAAGATGAAGTAACAAGATACCCCAATATACTTATATCTTTCCCAAATACTACTTGAACTACCACCGTTCAAGTTATAATCAGTTTCAAAAGTTCATCACATAGATGAGACTACAAGATAAGACTTGAATAGATTCAATCCTTGAAATATTATTGAATGAAATGAAGTTACGAGATACTTCATTTGATGGAAACACCATTATAATTGCTTAACCCTGTCAATGCTTCAGCAACCACCCATTCGTAGCCTTTCGACCGAAATGCTCCGGGTAGTGTTGCAAAAATATCCAACTGGATGATGAACTCATTACGGGAGTTTGCCGCGCCAGGAAGACCACTTACGATGATCAGTCGTAGTAGTGCAAGCCCACCATTTTTTACATGTAGAGGAGAACCTGTCGGATTTACTTGTCAACCGAACACTGGACTCCTAAGGAATGGACCGTCTTAGCGGAACTTCCAGGCCATTTGGGCCAATATAATAAGGCTGGGCCGGCGCCACTCGACCACTTACGCCACTCCTAGTTCAGATGAAATCCATGACTCTGAACGTAAAGCTCGTCCCCCCTTTCCCCAAGTAGAAACTTGTTGATACGGCTCCACCAAGAAGTCGTATCTAGTTGGAAAGGAAAACTCACCGATATTTCCCAGGCGATGCCTGTTAATGGATTAACTTGTTCTAAGAATTGTACTTCCCGAGTGTTGGGTAAGTAATCAAAAACTCTTTTATCAAAATAGCAACCTTGTTGCGAATATAAAATACACCACATAGCCGGATCCCTCAGGTTTTGAACAAGTATTTAAATCCCCTTCGAAAGGAAGATCTTAAATATAAAAATGGGTTTTGGGATCCGCCCTAACTTTTAAAAATCATTTTGAAGACTCGAAAACATTTTTAAGAATGTTTGGAGTAATGCTGATTTAATAAAATAAATCAGTCCCAATATATTAGAAAATATCTGAATATTATTATTTAAATAATATTCCCATAAAGAATAATCTTTATAAAAATAATTGAAGTAGAAGTTTTTTAAAACTCATACTTGAAATGAATAATAAATAACCAAAGATATACTTATACGAAAGTACGATCTTTATTTGAATAATCAAAAATAAGTTTGATTATCGACACCTTATTCTTTAATAAAATAAAGAATATTAATTAGCAAATAATCGGAGTCATAAGTCCTCAAATGAATATTCGAATAATATTCATTAAATACAATAAACGGAGTCATAAGTCCTCGAATGAATATTCAAAATAGTATTCATTAAATAAAATAAACGGAGTCATAAGTCCTCGAATGAATATTCAAAATAATATTCATTAATAAAAGTAAAGTTATCAAATAAACCTTATTCGATTAATAGTTTTGAAAACTATATCAATATATATATATAAATACATACATATAATATACTCGGGAACATCGACTCCCGGTTTTAGAAAATGTTCACCTTTGGGTCCCCTATACTAAGGGTATACGCAACTACTGTTTATCTCTAGCATAGGTATTATGCAACTAATAAGCATTTGAATCAACAGATATATATATATCGAGATAATGAAACAGACATGCATATATACCATATCACATGCTCCAATATATCGCAAGATTTGCTAATTAACCATCATGCATCTATCACAAGATAATGCATATACATATGTATACATCACAACAACAGTATAACGGGTAGAAAACTTGCCTGAGTGTTCCGGGGTAGACTTAAGCTTAGAGTGGGTCCGATAACCTGTGAACAACAACATAAGTTGGAATTAAACCCCGGTCACTTAAGAAACTAGACTTTAACCAATTGAACCCTAACGTTCACTTATGGTAACTTATACGCTTAACGAATCACATAAGTCATTCGAGTACCCTCGGCTCCACCATTTTTAATAAATTAACCATTAAGAGTTTTAAGGCGATTCTTTCGCGAGCACCTTACCAACTGCCTAATCCACTTTACATAATTGTTTCATACTCCAATTAGTCATTTAAGGGCCTTAACCAAGGTTTCAAAGTAAGGCGAGGGGTAATGGTTCGGTCGCGAAACGCCGTTACTTAAAACGGTCATTTCTCCTAAACCGTACATCGGATTCAAACGAACACATATCAAAACGAAGCTCGTAACATGAACTATCTAATCATGGCAATGGTTAAAACCTAACAGTGAGTTCACGGGTCCTAATGCTAAGAAAAAAACAGTCTAGGATAATCGGACATTACGACGGCTATGTTTACGCGATTACCAATTTCGTACAACTCCAATTCAATTCACAAACAACCCACAATCATCACCATTCCACCATCATTCAACCACAATACAATATCATTCAACCATAACTCAATATCTCAACTTATTCATCTAAACCAAGTCAAAAAATGTGGCCAAGAACTTTAAATCCAACAAGTATCACTCCTAACTCCAAAATCAACAAAACCACTTACTAAACAAAGCTCTAAACATGATTACACACCCATTACACTAACCCATCATCTAAACATTAGGAAATCCAAACAACAAAACTTAAGACTAAGATCATGAAGAGTTATACCTTTCTTTAAGCTTTTAATCCATGAAAGATCCTTGGAATGCCCATGGAAGCCTTAATCTAACAAACTACAAGCTTGATCTTTCAAAGAAATCAAGAACACAAAAATTAATTTCAAGAAAGTACTATTCACCATCTTCTTGAATGATTTATAGGAAATGCTAGGAAAGGATTTTGAAGCTAAGATTCCTAGGAAGTATGTAACTTAACTAGGAGAAGCTAGGATAATTACCTTGTAAATTAGCAAGTGGATGAGCTTGGACTTCCCATTTCTTAAGGAAGAGGCCGAGAGCTCTTTCTTGGAAAGGTGGAGATAAAGTGTTTTTGTGATTTGTGATTTGTTTGGTTGGTTGTTTTGCTTTTGTTTTGTTTAATTATCTTTTAACCATATAAAATTGTGTGGCTTGAAATCAACCACCCTTCCTTCCCTTTTTGACATGGTTAGGTCATCAATCCTATGTCATCTTCCCATGCTTGTCCTCTTCTTATTGGTTTGATGACATCATCATCACTAACCTCTTTGATTAGCTCCTAATTACTTGGCTAATGATCGCTGATCTGTTATGCAGTTCGCTTAACTTTCGTTTTCGTTTATGGTTTGAGGGATCATACCCGGGATCTTATTACTTAGGTTTCCTTAACCTTTCTCAATACATTATATTCCTTTTATGATCCTCTCGTATAATCCTTGAATTTAAATCCTTTTTATTCTGTTACCTTATACTCAATTCTTTTTGTATCTGGTAGATTTCCGGGAAAAAACAAAGTGTTCGAATTTGGATTCTGACGATCTTTACATACACTTATATACCATATAGAGTACTAATAAGATCTCAGAAGATCAATAAAAGAACCCCTATATAGTGCGGTATGAAAAGTTTTCTTATTCAGCATAATCAGCAAAATCACTATTCATAAGGGTTTCAAAAATTCCAAAAATTGGGGTTATTACACTATATGCGACTCACATAAAACATATTCCTTCAACTATTACCTCCAAACTTAAAATTTTCACTGTCCTCAGTGAAGGTAATAGTAAGGAATCAGGCATACCTACTCGGAATCAGGATCCTCACCCCAACGGGTGGAGTGTCTGGCGTGTCTGGAGGTGGATACACGGAGTCCTCACCAAATACTGGCCACTGGATGTCAACACCTGTAGCTCTGAATGCAGTCCCTGGTGCCTGGGTGAGATCACGTACAAACCAACTATGGATGTCATGCATCGCATCCATCCTCCTCGCTAGACACCTATACTGCGTCGTGCTCAAACCAACTCCAACATCTGCTCCTGCTTCCTCCTGATCCTGCTGCGATGGACCGGCCTCTTCACCTAGCTGAGATCTCCAAGCAGTCCTGCTTGACTGAGCTGCCACAGCAGCTGGCCTCCCACCAGGCAGATGGTCAAAAGAATAACCAAGTCCCTTCAAATCAGGCTTGCCTCCATTTCACTCATGCATCGTAGCCAAAGTGGTGCTGTCAATCAGAGCGCTCGGAATCTGGAGCTACTCGTGTGCTAGCCAATGGACACCAACTGCCATACACAGCTTCGTCACAATGGACACATAGGGTATAGAACCCTTAGTACTCCCTCGTAAAAATCTCAAAATACCCTGGTAGATCATCATCCCAAGGTCCACATAGTCACCCTGAAGAATCTCCCACAACAGCCATGCACGCTCCACAGACACATCATGCACTTGAGAAGATGGCATGATGTTAGCACAGATAAACACATTCCATGCACTTGAAAACCTGTTCATACATGAAGCAGGGAATGTGGTATAATCAGTAGTGCCCCTCTTGGACTTCCAATGACTCTCAGGCACACACAGAGTAGCAACAATCAAATCCAAATCAAAATTCTCCAGAGTCTTATCGTTCCAGGTGTCATGACCGGGCTTCCTCGCGGGCTGCTCAATCACCCTCCTTATCGCATCAGCACTGTACTCCTCCGTCATCTCCCTAACCACAGTGAAACCATTCTTCTCCGCCTTTGCATTAGCATAGAACTCTCGAACAACACTCATGGGCACAGCAGCGGGTGCCCCGCAAAAAACAACCCATCCCATCTTCAAGATCATCTCCAACAACTTACCATCCTTTCCTGATGGCAGAAAACCTCGCTACTTTTCTATAAGCTTTGAGAGAAGCCTCGTATACTCCTCTTCAGCCTCGGGAGTCGAAAACCTCGGCCTTACACTACCTGCACTCAAAGAATGAGTGGTGCTGATGCTGACTTGAGTTCTTTGTCTCTTAGGTGCCATTGGGATTGAATAAGAGAGAATAAAAGATAAGTGTTTGAGAGAGAATTGTGTTTGAGAATTTGAGAAGTGGTGAAGAAGTTTGTGTATAAGTTATGTATATTTAGGAGGTGAGAAGAAAATTAGATATGAAATAGAAGTGGGAATTGATTATGGGAATAGTGGGAATAATGGGTTTAATTTGGAGAGGGAAATTTGGGATGTGGAAGAGTAAAATTCGGGTGTAAATTGATTTTTAAAAGAAGTCCCCGATTTTCTCTTCACAAATTGCCTTTTATTTCTCACCTTCTGCCAAATCGGCGCGGGCACGCGCTAGATCAGCACGGGCGTGCCTGGTTTCTGGAATTCTAGCGCAGTCGCGCGCTAGATCAGCACGGGCTCGCTCAGCTTCTGAAGTTGGCCCTGAAATTTTTTGATTTTCTGATTTTTTTGTGTTTTTCTCTTTTCTTCTTGCTTCCTCTACCTACTAATATACAAGATCGCAGCCACTTTAATGAGGCTTACTCATAAGACTGAGAAGTTCGAATGGACAGAGAAATGCGAGAACAGATTTCAAGAACCGAAGCAAAGATTGGTGATGGCCCCTATGTTGGCGTTGTCGGATGGAAAAGGAGATTTTGTGATTTGTTGTGACGCTTCGCACAAGGAATTAGGGTGCGTTCTTATACAGCATGGAAAGGTAATCGCGTACGAGTCAAGACAATTAAGGAATATAAAATTCGATATCCCACCCATGATCTTGGGCCCACAGCAATATTTTTTCCCTAAATATTGGAGGCACTACTTGTATGGAGAGAAATGTGAGGTTTACGCAAATCCCAAGAGCTCAAGTATATTTTCACGTAGAAAGAGCTCAACATGCACCGGAGGAGGTGGTTAGAGCTAATCAAGGATTATGATTATGAGATTATTTATCATCCAGGGAAAGCCAATATGGTGGCTGACGCCCTTAGTAGAAAGGAGAGACTCAAGATGATAATGTCTCCAGATGAGTTGAAAGAGATTTCAAGAAAATGGAAATAAAAGTGAAGGTAACTGGAGCCGGTACCAAAAAGCTTTTTGAGATTGCAATGCAGCCTGAATTATTGGAAAAGATCTTATTGTTCCAAGAAAAAGTGATGAATGAAGGCAGAGAGCCAATGACTAGAGAAGAGATTAATACTGAGAAAGATTATAAGGGAATAATGAGGTATTCCTACAGAATTTGGGTTCCAAATGTTCAAAAGCTTAAGGACAGGATCTTAGATGAAAGTCATAGTTCTAGGAATAAGATTTAGGGCAAACCCTGAATGTGATAGTCAGGTAGGTCGCCATCAAGAAAGAAGGAACCCATAACATAATGAAGTGGAAAATAAGGATTTTTAACGTACAAGATAACCCCGATTATGGGAGAAGGATGAAACATTTCATACTGAGAAAACAGAAGTCGAGCAAGATAGGGAGAACCAGGATGCTACTCCTATGGAGCAATTCATGGACCTGCCTAAACAAAACTTATACTTTAATCCCCAACCAGCACCCTAAGGAAACAATATGGTGGGAAATTCTTTTAGGACCTTTAATTTCTTTTAAATTCTCAGAGTTCCAAGGGACAGATGACCCAGTCGAGGCGAGATCCTGGCTAAAGGAAATGGAGGAAACATTTGAGATTCTAAATGATTGGTGAGGTGCAAAAAAAAAAACTATTTTTGTTAGTTACCTTCCAGTAGGAGATGCCAACCACTGGTGAAAGTCCAAGAAAGATACGGAGCCAAAGGTTAAAATAAAATGACTAAAGTTCAGTCAATTGTTTCCGAGAAAGTACTTCTCAAATTATGGAGATAGTGTAGAATCTTTAGAGCCAGAACAAAGGCAGACGAGTAGGATGAATTACAAATCTAAGTTATAAAAGTTGTCAAGATTCGTTCTGATGACACGAATCCCAGAACGATGTGATGTTTGAAGTCAATGATTAGTGGGTTCATGAAATGATTGTAATAGAAAGGAAAATAAAAGGAAACTGAAAGGGAAATGAATATAAAGAAAATAGAGTTTGAGGAATGATAAGGGAGTTGGGTATGAGGAAACCCTAAAGACCCATAGCAATAGAGATAAAAAAGTATGTAATCATCAGGATGAGGGTGATTCACCATGAGTTAAAGTTGATGGTTGAAGGCATAAGTGATACATATATTTTATCCCTTTAAGTTGGGAGGATTCGAGGAAACCTCAAGATATTTCGAGGGATAAATAAGGAAACACGGATGGACTGATAATAGAAAGGTTGGCATTTCACCCTTAATAAGGACAGTATGAGTGTCGAAGTATGAATTGGGAAGAATTAAAGTAACAACGATCTTTAAAGGTCAGTGGAGAAAGTTTTTCAGAACTATATAGACAATGGTTCTAGTATTAGTAAATGAAATCTTGATATGCCCTCTACCTAGGGAGTACAGGAGAAATGATTTAAGGATAGCCTTGGAGAAGTTACAAAAAGAGAGGTGATATTTAAGTTTTTCCAAATAGAAATTTTGGTAAAGGAAATATGGCATAATAATAATAATTCTAAGTGGGGCACATGTTAAACCATGAGAAAGTATGGATCGAACCATTAAAGGTCAAAATTGTTTAAGGTAATTAGGACCTAAGATAAAAGACGTCCTGAGTATGATTGAGAGTCAGTCGTGACAATATTCACATCTAAATACCGAGGCAATAACTTATGGAAAAATGGTGATATTTTTTTTCCTCGCCAAAGCTTAAGGAAGAGCATTTTCACACAAGCAGTGATTAGAAATGAGGTAGAAAATTTAGTTGAAGATCGTTCAAAAGACATTGATTATAAGGAACTATTACTATCACGAAAGGCCAATGAGGTGGCCGACACTCTAACTGTAAGAGAGCAATTATAGGCGCTCGGGCCAGAGGAATACAGTAATGATGGTTAAAGTCGTGAAGGTTGTATTATGGTGTGAAAGATTGACATTCCTTCTGATGATTATGTGATACTCAACCGTAATAGTAGTTTGGTAAATATTTAATTCATGTTATCGCTGTGAGCGGGCTATCTATCTTAGAAGGTCCTATCTTGAGATAAGCCAGGACCATGTTACGAAAGGACTAAATGAACCTTTGAGCTTCATGTCTCCCAATAAAGACATATGGTTAATAATGGTATTAACCTGCTATCATTGCTTTTATTGAAACTCTTCTGCAATTTTATCTGCTTCATGTCATATGTACGTCAAGTTCAGGAGTGTTCTTAATGAATCATCAATGGTGATCATTTTGCCTCCTTAGAAGAATTTGATACGATAGCTATGGACTCTGTATGGTTAGATATTAAGATTTCATGGAAAATGAATGACTACAGTAGGTCAGCGGTGGACCATAGTAATATAGAAATGATTCTGCAAGTAATGAGCCGATTACAACCGTGAGAGTTGTATTGGAATGGATGTTGAGATTGAGTACCATTAATCGGGTCGTGGTGATGTATAAGTTATTATTGATAGACCAACTAAGCCGAACATGTACCTATGATATATTTATTCCTTCTTATCGATAAAGAGTAGTATTATTATACAAAGAAGGTTATGGTGTAACAATGGATTCTAGTAACGATGATGTCTAGAATGAAATCCCAGATTCAATTTTCACTGTCGAGGGAGTTTTAACGGTGATTGTTTATAAGCTCGAGCAAGAGCATGGGTTTATAGAACGATGGACGGAATAGTAAAAGATTCAGGAACATGAATTGCGATGCTAAAATACTTGATGTTGAGATATATACATATATATGTTTTGTTCTCCTGTGATAAACCTCTATAGTTCAGAGGTAGACTCCAAACCAGATGTTTTGTGGAAATATTTTTATATAATTCTCTTAAATTCTTTCTTTTCTCTTCTTTTCATTTTCGTGTATACTGAGAAAAACAACCCTTCCAAAAGGGGAGGTATAGATGAATGATTATCTATTTGTGTGATAGAAGCTTAGTAGGATACCAACTATTTAATTGCTTGTCAATTACTAAAGGCTGGCCACCTTCTGTACTAGCTATGCAATAGAACAAATGTTCATGATCATAGTGATCTCTCAATAAATTCTTTTATTTCTATAAGATTGATCAAACTTTGGAAGATAGAAGCAGCTAGAAAAGGAGTAGTATAAGTATGGTGGTATTCGAAACGGAAACGCATTTGTGATACTAAGGTTGACGCGTTTATTAAAAGGTTATAAAACTCTAGCGAGTAAAGGTATATCCAGAATAGTATTTTGTACGGAAGATAGTAACGATTGCAAACTGCCAAAGAATAAGTATTGAGAAGCGAAAGTTGTAGAGCTGGATGATATAATGAGAGTCTGTGTGATAGACTTGAAAGAAATTTGGAATGACCACTTAGCACGGATTGAGTTTTCTTACGACAATAGATGATATGACAGTGTCGGATTATCGCCTTACGAGGCCCTGTACGAAAAAAAAAGATGTCGATCTCCCTTATATTTGGATGAAGTTGGAGAGCGGAAGATGCTCAGGTCTAAAGTAGTCCAAATAACCAAGGACATAGTAGATATAATCAGAGGACAACTGGTAGCAGCCCAAGATCGACTAGAGAAGTATGTCGGTTTGGCCCAAAAGGACAAAGAGTATGAAGTAGGGAACCTAGTATTGTTAAAGGTATTCCCTTGGAAAGGATTAATGAGGTTCGGAAAGAAAGGAAAGCTAAGTCCACGATTTATTGGACCCTTGGAGATATTAAGACATATTGGGAAGTTAGCATATGAGCTAGCCTTACCCTCGAACCTGTAGCAAGTTCATAATGTGTTCCACGTATCAATATTAAGGAAGCATAATCCGAATGTCGGACATATAGGAGAATGCGAGTGCATAGACATGCAACCAGACTTGACATATATGGAGCAACCAGTGAGGATCATGGATCAAAAGGAGCAAGTGCTTAGGAATAGGTTTATCAAGCTAGTAAGAATTTTGTGGTAGAACCACAATGTGGAAAATCGACTTGGGAACTAGAAAGTGCAAGGCTAGAAAGGTATCCCCGATTGTTTCCTATATGATTCTGGGACGGAATCCTTTTAAGGAGGGGAGACTGTAATAACCCCAATTTTTGGAAATTTTTGAGACCCTGATAAATAGTAACTTCTGTTGATATTGCTGATTAATAAAAATTATCAGACCACCCTATGTAGGGGTTCTTTAATGGATATTCTGAGATCATATTAGCACTCCATAATGTATATGAGGGTATGTAAAGATCGTCAGAATTTGAATTCGGACAATTTATTTTTTTTCCCGAAAATCCACCAGATACCGACAGAATTAAGTATAAGGTAACATGATGAAAAATATTTCAATTCAAGGATTATAAGAGGGGATCATTTAAGGAATATAAAATATTAAGAAAGGTTTAGGGAAGCCCAAGTAATAAGTTCTTGGATATGATCCCTCAAACGATTAACGAAAATGAGAGTTAAGCGAACCGTAAAACAAATAAACGACCAAGGGGAAAGCACGTGCAAGTAGCCTGGGAAGGAAGCTTCCAAGAGAAGCTAATACATGTGGTTTTAAGTAAAGACACCCTCACACCATGAGATTATGACATGTGGCAAAGGAATGATGCAAGCAATTACATAAGCAACTGATGTCATCACTTTATTAAGATATTTGTTCAAGAATTATCCTCCACCAAGCATTTCTTTCTCATTTCCCAAGGAAAACCAAGCAAGAAAAAGCTCTCCCCCATTTTCTTCTTCTTCCATTCGACCTTTTCATAGAAATGGTGAAATAGATTTTCAAAACTCAAGATCTAGGCCATGGAAAATTACAAGGTTTGTTTCTTTGGATCCTATCTTTAATAAAGTTATGCTATAAGTTTCAAGCCAAGATTCCAAGGATTCCTTAGTTAAACAATTCCTAAAAGTTCTAGATAAATAGTTTTTTCAAGAACTAACATTTTGTTTTCTTATCTTTTCTTTAAAATCCAAGCTTGGTAGAGATAGTTAAAGGTTCCTAGAGGCTTGTTAGTAATTCTCCGCTCTCCAAGGAAGGTATAAACTCCTGGACCCTTAGTTTTAAATTTGGTTTCTTTGGATGATAATGGTGATTAGTATTTTTGGTTGTTTGTGGTTGATGTTTGGATTGTTGTGGTTGGATTGGTGTTGATTCGGTGTTGGTAAAATTTGGAAATCGTTAGGTTATAGCCGTCGTAATGTCCGATTTTCCTTAACTGTTTTGTGCATATATTTTGGACCCGAACACCCACTTCCACGAAATAAAAACTTCCAATCTTAGATAGGTTGTGTTTTAAGCTTCCTTTTGATATGTGGTTCGTTTAGATCCGATGTACGGTTTAGGAGAAACGGCCATTTTAAGTAACGGCGTTTTGTGAACGAACCCAAACTCCTCGAATAACTTTGAGACCTTGTTTAAGGACCTTAAAAGACTAATTGGAATACGAAACAATTATGTAAGGTGGATTAGGAAGTTGGTAAAGTACTCGCGAAAGAGTCGCCTTAAAACTTTTAATGGTTAATTTTATAAAAATGGTGGAGCTGAGGGTACTCGAGCGAATTATGTAAATCGTTAAGCGCAAAAGCGAACCTTAGGGTCTAAGTGGATAAAGTCTAGTTTCTTAAGTGACTGTGGTTTAATTCCGGATTATGTTGTTGTTCATTGGTTATCAGACCCACTCTAAGCTTAAGTCTATCTCGAAACACTCAGGCAAGTTTTCTACCCGTTATACAGTTGTTGTGATGTAAATATATTGATGTATTATCTTGAGATAAGTGCATGGTTGTTATTAGCAAGTCTTGCGATATATTGGAGCATGTTGATATGATATATATATATGCCTGTTTTGTAATCTTGATATCTTGTTATCGATTCAATTATTTATAAACTGCATAATACCTATGCTAGAGATAAGCAGTTCTGCGTATACCCTTAGTATGGGGTACCCAGAGTTGAACATTTTTCTAAACCGAGAGGCGATGTTCCTGAGTATATTATACATATATATAGTTTTCAAAACTATTAATCGAATAATGTTTATTCGATATTTTAAAATTATAAGTGAATATTAGTTTAAATATTCATTCGAGAACTTATGACTCCGTTTATTTTACTAAATAATATTCTTTATTTTCTAAAAGAATAATGTTTCTTTATTCGCCAAATATTCGAGGAATGATTGATATCATCAATCATTCTTACCTTAAATATTTTTAGAAAGTTATTTTCAAAACTTTCACTTCATTTGCTTTGATAAAAGCTATTCATTATTGGAATATTATTTATAGCATAATATTCAGATATTGTTGTATTATCCTGGAATTGATTTATTCTATCAAATCATCCTTATTCCAAACGCTTTCAAAAATATTTTCGAGTCTTCAAAATGATTTTAAAAGCTAGAGCGGATAACAAAACTCATTTTCCAATTTAAGATCTTCCTTTCGAAGAGGATTTAAATACTCGCTTAAAAATTTGAGGGATTCGGCTCTGTGGTGTATTCGCAACGAAGTTGCTGATTTAATAAAAGAGCTTTTTATTACTTGCCCAACATTCGGGAAGTAAGTCCATCTAAATGAGTCGGCATAAGCGACAGGCCGGGGTACAGTCTATCAAAGTGTAAAGGGCTGGGTGGTAGTCCATCAAAGCGTAAGAGGCCGGGTGACAGTCCAGCACAAGGTCCTAATGCGGCCAGGGTGATGACCGGTGGGGGATTCATCCATCTACTAGTAGAAAAGGTTACTTAATTGGTATATTTGCCTGATCAGCAAGATATCGGGTTTATGCCAAAATTTTCTTCCTTCCAAATTCATTGGGTATTACAACTCTGTTAATACTTTTCATAACAGAGGTTTTCAAGTAGTCTATGAGATATATATATATATATATATATATATATATATGTATATGTATATCGGAAATTAATGAAGTATCTCGTAACTTCATTTCTTTTAAATGATATTTCAAAGATTGATTCTATTCAAGTCTTATCTTGTATTCTCATCTATGTGATGAACTTAAAAACTGATTATATGTTGAACGGTGGTAGTTCAAGTAGTATTCGGAAAAGATATAAGTATATTGGAGTATCTTGTAACTTCATCTTTTCAACTTAAATCTAGTTAATGATTATCTTATGCATGACAAAGATTTTCAGAAAAATGTTGAGATAATGTTAGATATATGAGATCACCTTGCAATGATATTTTTATACAGTTATAAACTAGAACTCTGTGTATATTATGCATGGAAGAGGATTTCAAAGACTTTGAAAGGTATATATATATACTAATTATTTTGCGACTTCGTCGCGTTAAGATATCAAACTTGGTTCAATTCTACTTGACCAAGACTTTCATGAGTACTATGAGAATGCTCATATATTGTTAATTATTATACATGTTATTTTGGTGGGCTTGTTGCTCACCCTTGCTTTATTCTTTCATCACACAACAACAGCTAGATAAGATGAACAGGACCAAGCTCCCAATTCGCGAGCGGATAGGAAATGTTTCGCAGTTTCCTGTAGGCGTTGATGTCGTTATAGCTGAGGTAAGAACTACCAATAGGCTAGGTTTTTTACTGTTGATGTACTAGACTTATGTATATTATGAACTGTATTAATGACAAAGAAAATGTAAATTTATTCAGAAACACTTTTGAGGTGTAATGGTTTATAATTGTGGAATAAAATGACTTGTGTTATTTTTGGTATTCATCTCTGAGACTATAACTTGAGGTGTGGGTGTATATTGTGGGGTCACAATACGCAGTAGTTGGTTGTTTATTAAGATTAAGTGTTATTAAGGGAAATGGAACTCGTGACAACCCGGATCCCCGCCCCGAATTTGGGGGTGTTACAATACCAATACAGGGAGTTATTTATCTCCCCATAACTTTTGGAACAGCACCCCAGAACGTTTCTCATATCATGACGTTCTACATGATAAGTGCGGCATCATACAACATGATCCTCAGCAGGCCCATAATTACCAAGCTCCGGGCTATCCCATCATAGATTCATTTGAAGTTCAAATTCCCCACCCCGGGAGGTATAGGAGAACTAAAGGGTGACACAGACACGGCAAGGAGGTGCTATGTCCAGGCTTTAATCATGGTAGAAACATAACCAGGAAACCAGAAGAAGATAATGTCCCTCCTCAAGGGGCAAAGCAGGAAGAAACATCGAGAACATCTCATTAAAAGGCCCAAGTTGGATGTCAATATGATCGAAGATTCGGGATACAGCGTAACCAATGCTGATGCCCGGATCCAGAAGTTTGTAGAAACCAAAGAAAATACAAAGGTCGAGCCTGCCCAACAGACAATGGAGGTAGAACTCGAGCCTGAGAACCCCACCTGAAAGATCAAAATTGGAAAAGGCTTGGAAACGGATTTTCAAAAAGAGCTCGTCGAATTATTTAAAGAATATGCCGATGTGTTCGCTTAGGCACCGGAAGACATGCCCGGGATGGACGAATCAGTTACGAAGCATAGCCTGGATGTGGATCCGAAACAAAGGCTGATCAAACAAAAATGAAGAAACTTCTCCCCGGCAAGACAACAAGCAATTGATGAAAAGGTAGAAAAGTTGCTGAAGGCGGATATCATCTGTGAAATTAAGTACCTGGATTGGCTCTCCAATGTGGTGCTCGTCAAGAAGCCCAACGGAAAGTGGAGAATGTGCCTCAATTACACAAGTCAAAATTCGGCATGCCCTAAACACTCCTATCCACTACCCAACATAGACCAACTGATTGATGCAATGTCAGGCCATGTTATGCTAAGCTTTATGGACGCTTTTCTGGGTATAATCAAGTCAAAATGAATCTGGAGGACATTGCAAAGACGGCCTTCATTACGCACCGGGCTGTATATGCCTTCATCATGATGTCTATCGGCCTTATCAATGCCGAGGCCACCTATCAAAAGATGATGATAACCATTTTTAAGAGCTATCTGGGAAGGAACATGAAATCTTATATCGATGACATGATATCTAAATCGATCACGATACCGGATCACATCAAGGATCTTAAAGAGTGTTTCAACAACTTAAGGAAGTACAACATGAAGCTGAACCCGGAGAAGTGTGCATTTGGGGTCCCATCCGGGAAATTCCTGGGCTTCTTGGTCAGCGAACGGGGGATCGAAGTGAACCCGGAAAAAATTAATGCAATAATGGAAATGACGATACCCCAAACCCAGAAAGACATTTAAAAGTTAGAAGGATGCCTAGCTGCACTTCGCAGGTTTATCCCAAAACTTGCGGAAAGGTGTCTGCCTTTCTTTGAGTTGCTGAAAGGAGCCCGGAACAAAAAGCTAATAGAATGGACCCCCGGAATACAACTCAGCTTTCAAAAAAGTAAAGCAACATCTGATGAATCCACCAATATTATCAAAGGCTAAGTGTTATTCCCAGTGGACTAACAATGAGATTTACAGAAGGGGGGTTGAATGTAAATCTCAAAACTTTTTCAAGTTTTGAGCAATTTGTAAGACTAAGTGTTTGAGTGATCAAATGTGTGTGAATTGCTTGGAGCTGATGCAGACAGATATATATTCAAACACAAATGTAATGAACACAAAGAACTTAAAAACTTTTCTGGTGGATTTGTTGTTCCACCAGAGATGTGTTATTTCAGAAAATCTGTGATTCAAAATTAAATCACAGTTGCTTCCTAGTACAAACTAGATGATTTTCTCTCTTGATATTTCTAAACAGCTCAGGGAAAATTCTTATCTAATTACTAGCTACTACTTGGTTTATATAACACCAAGTTTTTAAGTGAAGACAAAGATAAAGTACAATAGAACAATAGTTCTCCACTTGTTTCTGTTCTATTTTTATCCAGTGTAATAAGGAATTATCTGTTGACTTTCCATTATGAACCAGACTAAAAATGGCTGCTTTTTCTGCTGTTCCTGAAATAGGCTACCACATCTCTGTCAATCCATGTGCCTCTGTCAGCTTTGTTAACTGTCACTATCAACTGCTATGAGACTGAGCATCCGTTGAAGCTTTCATCCGTTGATGGCTTTATCCATTGATGCTCTAGCAGTGCATCCGTTAAAGCTTTCATCCGTTGATGGCTTTATCCGTTGATGCTCTAGCAGTTGAAGCTTTATCCGTTGAAGCATTAGAGACATCCGTTGAAGCTTAGTTTCTTATCCGTTGAGGGTCTTCAATATCCGTTGACACTTCTTCACTTATACAAAATTACAAGGCATGAAATATTTACAATTAGCCCTCCTACTTGTACATCCATTAGTAGTCAACATGACTGATTATCTCCTAACAACATCTAAGAATTACAGCTTGAAACCAGAGAGTGAGATGTGCTACTATACCAAACTTATTGCTAAGTAAGGCTACTCCTTCAACGGATAGCCAAGATGGTCTTATCCGTTGAGGCTACAAACACTAGATTTCTACTTAAGTGTTTTGCTGAACTTATCATCAAACTAATACACATATTCCTAACAATCTCCCCCTATTTATGTCTACTAGAACTGTAGGCATAAATTTGGGTTTAGCTTGTATGATAACAAAACACTTAACAAATATATAAACTGTAACTAAGCAGAAATTCAAAAGTGCTGCAAAAGTGTATATGCTGAGAAGAAATTGAAGAAATACATTGTTTCCAAGGGTGCTCCTTTAGCTTGAGCAAATTACTTTCTTTTCCTTTGATCCCTGGTTTTCTTTCCTAGCCTCCTGTCATTCTCCTCTATTTGAAGTTGAAGTTGTCTATAGAATTTAGCTTCATCTTCTTCATTGACATCTAACTTAGATTGCATATCCTTGAGAGTTTCATTACTGGAAATCTTTAGCTGATCTTCAATTCTGAAAAATCTTCTGACTCCTTTGTTGTCTCTGAACTCCATCAACCAATTAGGTGATTTGTGAATTGTAATACCTCTCTCTGGAATGAGTAAAGTTCTAGGCAAAGCATTGGGCTCCCTCCAAGTTTTCCTTATGTTGGCAATCTTGTTGAGAATCTCAGTCCTGGCAGTTCTGGTAAAGCCAGAATCCTTATGTATGGCTGAGTAGACTCTGATCAAGGTAGTGTAGCCTTCATTCAGAATTCTGTGAAGAGGCCATGTTCTTTCCCCAGCTCCTTTGTATTTGAACACTAGTCTTTCAGGTAGCTGTTTGTAGGCAGCTATTCCCCTTACATCCTCCAGCTCATCCAGATAGAGTTCAATGTCTGAAAATTCTTTTATGTCACAGATGTGAACATAATCATCTTTAGAGTTTTGAGGTTTGGACTTAGGCTTCTGTGTGAATTTGATTGAGGCTTTAGAGGGTGTTGATTTGATTCTTCTTTTCTGCTTCTTTGATGGTGGAGAAGAGGTTAGAAAGGTGAGCAATTTGATGGTGTCCCAATCAATTGGTTCCTCCTTGGGAATGATTGTTTCACCATGAATGTTCATGAAGGGGTCAGGTACAATGGGTTCAGGAATAGAGGGTAGTGGTTTGGATATTGATTGGGTTTCTTCAGTCTTATCTACCTTTTTTCTCTTTGCATTGACCTTCTTTCTTTTCCCTTTCTGCCATTCTTCCTTACTTCTTTCCTCCATCTCAGTACCAACCATGTCCCCCATAGCTTCATCTTCACCTTTGTCTTCAATTTCTTTCTGATCTTCAGCCTGACTTGACTCTAGCTATTTTTCAAGCTTTGCTTGTGCTCTTTTGTCAGCCTTTAGCTGTTTGGCTTCTTCCTTCAACCTTTTGGTTTCTTCCTTCTTGGCTATTGAGAATTTGGGATGTCCTTACATCACACATATGCTCTTTCCCTCTCTGAAAATAATAGCCATGTTTCTCCTTACAGCCTCATCCATGGTCTCTTTGAGATATGCAATACTTCTTCCTAAAAGCTTGTCCTCATCTGCTTTTGGAAGAGGAAAATCCACCTCTTTTAGAGGATTCTTTGTAGAGTCCTTATTGGATCTGTTGTTGGGCTTGAGAACCATAGGTTGCAGATCTTTGAAAGAAGTTTCTCCATCCTTATGCCTCCCTACTGGCTTGAGTTCCATAATAATTGATTCCACTTTTCAGATTGTGATTGAGAAGTTGTAGAACCAAATATTAGTTGCATCTTTTCATCAATCTTCTTCCTTTGCTCTTTGACTTGCAATTCAGCTGCTGCTATCTGGATTAGATCAATTCCATCTAGCTTTCCTTTGACTTGAATTGGTGGAGAAGTTGTGATGACAGGAACTAGCACTTGTGAAATCTGAACTGTTGTAGATGGCTCTCCTTCCCCTTCCCCTTTATTCTCCCCCTTTTTGTTATCATCAAGGGTAGGGGTCAAGCCTTGTGCTTGTGCCAGCTGCATGAGTAGATTTGTTTGAGTTTGTTGATTCTGAAGAATGGTGACCATAGAGTCTTCAATGATTTGAACCCTATCTTCCAATCTGGCCAGCCTCTTGTCAGCATCAGAGGTCTTCCTTAGTCTCCCCAACAAATCTTGCATAGTACCATAGGGTATAACTGAATCCAATTTCTCAGCATTGTAGGATTTCAGATCAGCAATGTCCAGCTTGAGCTCATCCACACTTAGATTTTGCTGGTAATGCTGCAACTGCAAGAGATGCAGAGATTCCAGATGAGCTTGAAGAATTGCCTTGGTACCAGCATCCTGAGTCTCCTGAATGGCCTGCTGAATTGTCATGACTTGTTTGACCAAAGTGACACCAAACTCTCCTGGTGTTGATGGTTTTGCCCATGCCCATGCAGGAAGATTAGTAACAGAACTTGGGCCTGCTACTCCCCCTAAGTTCATGCTCTCATTCAAAGAATTAGAGTCATCATCATTAGAATTTACTCCAAATTCTTCAGATGGCTCACCAGCTTGAGAAGGCAGCCTGTTGACAGCAGCTTTGTCTCTGAGAAGAGATTCTGAAGTGTGTACAATGTGTAGTGTCTGTTCTGCCTCCACATTGCCCTGTGCAGCCAATAATTGATAGGCTAAAACAGGGTGAGTAAAAGTGTCAGCATCCAAGGAAATGTTATCAATGATAGCTTTATAGTGTTGCTGAAATTGTCTTCCCTTATCTGCATCATCCACTTTCATTAACTCACTAGCAATGGCTGGATCCACCCTTATAGCTTCTGTACCTGCCTTTCTCTCAATTTCTCTCTTTTCTTGCATCAGGGGCTCCCCCTGGCTCACACACACCCTCACTCCCTCACCTTCACCTTCTAAGGTGGCACTCCTCTCACTTACTTTTGCCATGCTGGAAGAAATAGCATGCATTTGGTGACTCTCAACCTCTCCTTTTGCCTGGGAGCAACCCAGCCTCTCACTCAAAAAATCGCTCCCTTCCCTCAAGCCTAAAAGTGATTGTACAGTTGCCATGTCCTCTACAGTTGGAGTTGTTTCTGTTAAGTGTGTAGAGGCCATCAACGGATAGGGAGTATCCGTTGAAGTGGAAACTGATGGTATCAACGGATAACTGCTGTTAAGCTTATCCGTTGAAGAACAACCACTTGTCAACGGATGAGAGATATCCGTTAAAGAAGGAAATGATGTAGAGATAGAAAGTGATATAATTATTAAATCTGTGTGGATTGATTTTAAGTGAGGTGACACAGATTCTGCAACTACATCTGAAAGAATTGGCTGATGATCCAACAAATCATCTAAAAGATGATGATCACCAGGTTTTGAGTGGGGCTCCTCCCTGAGTTTTAATGAGGGAGAATCAGGAATTGATGTGAATATCATATCCACATCCAGAGAGGGTGTAGGAGAGTTTGAGGAATGGTGTGTGTCTATATTGAGAGAATGGGGCTGTGATTCCACATTTACTGGAATCACATCAAGCTGAATTTGAGAAGGCACAGATACTGGTGTGTGTATCTGTGCTGTGTGTGTCCCTTGTGTGGAAACTAGGGTTTTGGCCTTCTTCTTCCTTGAAAAGGCTTGAATTGGTGAATGTTTAGCTTCAGTGTCCCTCCCTCTTTTGTGCTGTGTCCCTGGATGGGGACTATTTTCAATAGTTACATCCTTTTGGGAGGATGCAACTAGGGATGTGCTGGACTCCTTTTGAACCACTACAGTCTTTTGAGAGACTGTGGCTTGGCTGGAATGGGTACCACTCACCTCTCCCACCTTATCCTGGGGGGCTTTTTGATGTTCACCCCTCCCCTCACCACTCACACCCTGTTCACTCCCTTCAGGGTTTATGGTAGTTGTTACAACTGTTGTCTTTTGAGAAACAACAGAGGTAGGTTTCTTTGACTTGACTTTGGAGATTTTAGATTTGGTGGCTTTGGTAGGAGCCTGTTTGGACAATGACACAGGTTCCATAGCCACACTAGAAGGCAAAGAAACATTGGGGTTGGAAATAGTAGGAGTTATAGAAACATTTACCTCACTTACCTGTGGTGCATTCATGATTGGCAAGTATACCAATGACACCTGGCTGTTGAGGTTCATTCTCAAAAGGTCTGCAAGGACCCTTTTCTCTTGTGCCCAGCATTTGAGTTTATTATTCTCATTGGATATAACCAAACCTTCAGCAACATGGTTAGCCAATAACATAAAGAATCTAGCAAAGTAGATGTTATGTGGTCTATTAGCTTTGTTACCTAATCTGGAACCTAATTCTAGCATAACACAGTTGCTAAAATTAAAGTACCAATCAGAAACTAGCATATAGAGCATATTAACAAGAGATGAAGTGATAGCATCAAAATTGCTAATCTTCCCAGAGAAAACCTTAATAAAGGCATCTCCAAGAAAACTCCATTCTTTCCTAAGGACTTTCCTTCTAATACTACCTAAACTAGTAGAATCAAAAGCATAGCCTATGGAATCTAGCATAGCAGAGACATCTTTATCAGTGTGTGGTGTCATGGCATTATTCTCAGGCAACTTAAAGCAAGATTGTAAATCATCACAATTAATGCAATAGTCCTTACCTTTGAGAGAGAAGGCAATAGTCATATCAGTGGAGTTGAACTCTGCAGTTGTCCAAATCTCCTCAATCACTTCACAGTAAATTGTTGGGGCTTCCAGCATTGCATAGCTCAGTTTGCAGTTCTTGATGAAGTCCATCATCTTGTGATAATCAGAATGGGCTTCCTTCTTTTCAACCAAGACTATGAAATTATTCTTTTCATAAACAAATCCTGTTTGAGACATAATTTTGACTACTGGTGTCATTGTTGTGAGTAGAGGTTACAGAGAAGAACTTGAGAATTGAGAGAGAAAGAGAATGATAATTGCAAGAAAGCGTAAAGTGAAAATAAGAATTCAATTGGGCTTTTATACTTTCTTGAATTAAAACACAAATTAAAATAATTAAATGATACTTTTAAGTAAGTGAAAGCCGTTCAGGAATAAATGAAACTGTAGAAATTCTGAAAACTACCGTAAATACAAATACATACAACACTATATATCTGTATCAACGGTTGAGTAAAAGAATCAACGGCTGTGACTCACTAACGTGACACATCAACGGATAAGATAAATAGTTATCCGTTGATGAACAACACTATTTTATCCGTTGAAGGATAAAATTACCAGAAATGTATTTGTCTTTCAACGGATAATGAATATCCGTTGATAGAACAATTTTGGCTTTCAATGGATAGGGAATATCCGTTGATAGGATAAGTCTTGATTAAAGCCAACTTTGTTCTTGCAGCAAATTCATTTCAGGCTACAAGACAGATTACATAGATGATATAGATTATGAATAGTTAAGCATACCTAACTCACTTACTAATCTTGTGAATGTTGATTTATCAAGTGGCTTGGTAAATATGTCTGCAATCTGCTTTTCACTTGGAACAAAATGAAGTTCCACTGTACCTTTCATCACATGTTCCCTAATGAAGTGGTACTTGATATCAATGTGCTTGGTTCTTGAGTGCTGCACTGGATTTTCAGTAATGGCAATGGCACTTGTGTTGTCACAAAATATTGGAATTTTGTCAATAGTTACACCATAGTCAAATAACTGATTCCTCATCCACAGTATTTGTGCACAGCAACTACCAGCTGCAATGTATTCAACTTCAGCTGTTGATGTGGAAACAGAATTCTGCTTCTTGCTGAACCATGATACAAGCTTGTTTCCTAGAAATTGACAGGTGCCTGTTGTGCTTTTCCTGTCTAATTTGCAACCTGCATAACCTGCATCTGAGTAGCCAATTAGATCAAAACCAGACTCTCTAGGGTACCAAATTCCTAGATTTGGAGTCCCTTTGAGATATCTGAAAATTCTTTTAATAGCCACTAAGTGAGATTCTTTAGGGTCAGCTTAAAATCTAGCACAGAGACATGTAGAAAACATAATATCAGGTCTACTGGCAGTTAAATATAAAAGTGAGCCAACCATGCCTCTATAACTTGTAATATCCACAGACTTTTCAGCCTTGTTTAATTCAAGCTTGGTGGCAGTGGCCATAGGAGTTTTTGCAGGTGAACAATCCATTAGGTCAAACTTCTTTAAAAGATCATAAATATATTTAGTTTGACTAATGAAAATTCCACCACTAACTTGTTTAACTTGTAAACCAAGAAAGTAAGTTAGCTCTCCCATCATGCTCATTTCATATTTACTTTGCATTAATTTAGCAAACTTTTTACAAAGTTTATCATCTGTAGATCCAAATATAATATTATCTACATAAATTTGTACAAGTATCTTAGAGCCATTAACATTTCTAAAGAAGAGAGTTTTGTCAACAGTACCTCTTGTGAAGTGATTATCTAGAAGGAACTTTGATAAAGTCTCATACCAGGCTCTAGGTGCTTGCTTTAGTCCATAGAGTGCTTTCAACAAATAATACACATTGTCTGAAAATTTGGATCTTCAAAACCTGGAGGTTGGCTTACATAAACTTCTTCCTCCAATTCCCCATTTAGAAATGCACTCTTGACATCCATCTGATAGACTTTGAAATTGGCATTAGCTGCATAGGCTAGAAAGATTCTGATGGCTTCAAGTCTTGCAACTGGAGCAAATGTTTCATCAAAATCTATTCCCTCTTGTTGAGAATAGCCTTTGGCAACCAATCTGGCTTTATTCCTTATGACAATGCCATTTTCATCTATCTTGTTTCTGAATACCCATTTTGTGTCAATAGAACTCTTGTTCTTTGGCTTGGGTACCAACTTCCACACTTTGTTCCTCTCAAATTGGTTTAGCTCCTCTTGCATAGCTAAAATCCAATCTGGATCCAAAAGAGCTTCTTCCACTCGCTTAGGTTCCTCCTGTGATAGAAAGCTACTATACAGACATTCATCTTGAGTAGCCCTTCTAGTTTGTACTTTAGATGTAGCATCACCAATGATCAGATCAAAAGGGTGATTCTTGGTCCATTTCCTTTGAGGTGGTAGATTAGCCCTTGATGAGGTTGCCTCAGTATTGTCATGATGTGAGATAGAATGTTGATTTGTTGAAACTCCCCCTGAGTTGCTGATCCTTTGAAAGGAAATGGGAGTTCTATCAACTGATGAGGTGAAGTGATTATCCGTTGAAAGACTGTGATCAACGGATGCTTCGTTATGAACTTCAACGGATGATGCACTTTGTCTTTCAACGGATGTTGCATTGCTTCTTTCAACGGAAGCTGAATTTTGACTTTCAACGGATGCAGCATTCTGTGCATTATCCAAAGGCAGACTCTGGTTTCTTCTTGAGATGCCTTTTTCATCATTCTCATCTTCACTATCATCACAATATATCTCAATATTGTCAAATTTGAGTCCTTCATGATGTCCCTCATCTGTTAGTCCATCAATCTTTTTATCATCAAACACAACATGTACAGATTCCATGACAATGTTGGTTCTTAGATTGTAGACCCTATATGATTTTCCAGCAGAATAACCAACAAATATTCCTTCATCAGCCTTTGCATCAAACTTTCCTTTGTGATCAGATTGATTCCATAAGATGTAACATTTGCAACCAAAGACATGTAAAAAGTTTAAAGTTGGTTTTCTTCTCTTGAATAATTGATAGGGAGTCATGCATTTTGCTTGATTGATTAGAGAAATATTCTGAGTGTAACATGCACAGTTAACAGCCTCAGCCCAAAAATAAGTTGGGAGCTTTGACTCCTCAAGCATTGTCCTTGCAGCTTCAATTAGTGATCTATTCTTCCTCTCCACCACACCATTTTGTTGTGGAGTTCTTGGAGCTGAGAACTCATGCATGATCCCATTTACTCCACAGAACATCTTCATGGTTGAATTCTTGAACTCAGTTCCATTGTCACTCCTAATATTCCTTACTTTGAAATCAGGATGATTGTTGACTTGCTTGATATGATTGATGATGATTTCACTAGCTTCATCCTTTGATCCAAGAAAATAAACCCATGAAAACTTTGAGAAATCATCTACAATCACTAGGCAGTATATTTTCCTTGAAATTGACAATACATTGACTGGTCCAAAAAGATCCATGTGTAGAAGTTGCAGTGGTTCATCAATTGCAGATTCAAGCTTCTTACTGAATGATACTTTCTTTTGCTTTCCTTTCTGACAAGCATCACACAGTCCATCCCTTGTGAATTCCACTAGAGGAATTCCTCTAACTAAGTCCTTTTTGACTAGATCATTCATTGTCTTGAAATTCAAATGGGACAGCTTCTTGTGCCATAGCCAACTTTCAACTGGACTTGCTTTGCTGAGAAGACAAGTAATGGATTCTGCATCTGTAGAGTTCAAATCAGCTAAGTACACATTTCCTTTTTTAACTCCAGTTAGAACCACTTTATTGTCCTTTTTATTTGTGACAATACAGGCTTCAGAATTGAAGGAAACAGTATTCCCTCTGTCACATAGTTGACTGATGCTCAATAAATTATGTTTGAGACCATCAACCAATGCAACTTCATCAATGATGACATTTTCTTTTGAAATCAAGCTGTATCCCATAGTGAATCCTTTGCTATCATCTCCAAAGGTTATGCTAGGGCCAGCTCTTTCCTTAAATTCTGTGAGCAGGGTGAAATCTCCTGTCATGTGTCTTGAACAACCACTGTCCAAGTACCATAGATTCCTTCTTTGTCCCTGCAGACAAAAAAATCAATCAAGTTGATTTTGGTACCCAAGTTTCCTTGGGTCCAGCCTTGTTAGTCTTTTTCCTAGACTTTATTCCTCCTGTATCTTTTGACTTAGGTAACTTTGGGTCAACCTTGGTCTCAAATGTGGTTGGTTGAAGTATAGGGTTAGTCACAGAATCATTTAATACATTTGATTGAATTTGATAAGGCATAGGATGTGCAAACATGTTATTCTACATAGGCATATTGTATGGCATTTGAAGCATACTAAATGCAGTAAAGTAAGGATTGTTAATGTATGGCATGTTTGCAAAATGTGCATGAGGATTCTGGTGAGACATAATAGGCATAGCATGCAGAGGTGACATAGACATGTTAGGCATGGAGGGATTTGAAGGCATGGGAGCATTTTTAACAGATTTGCAATTATCAGATAGGTGATTAACACTTTTACAATGTACACAGCTTTTTCTAGGAGCATACCTATCAGGTGTGTAATTGTTATGTTTATTAATCCCTACCTTCCCATTTCTTTTAGATTTTCTTTTAGTTTCCTTCTTATCCTCAACCAACTTAAGCCTATCTTTCAACTGATCTAAAGTCATGTGTCCTATATTCACCTTACTGACATCTCTGGATGTGCTAGCTCCTTCTTTGACAAAGTTCTTGAGAGTTGAATCATTCTTTTTATTTTTAAAAGAACTTGCCTGTTTTAATTGATGAGCCTTCAACGGATGCTCCTTTTCTTCCTTCAACGGATAACTTTCATCATCCGTTGATTCCACATCTGTTGACAATCCATCAATTAATTCTAACTTCTTTTCATTTTTCTTCCAGGCATCCTCACAGAATGATTCAATTCCCTGAACCTTGGCAATTTGAACACTAACATCCCTAGATGTTTTCCAGGCCTTGATTACCTCTTGCTCACTTTCTAACTGTTTAGAAAGAATTTCTACTTTCTTAACAGCTTCTTCTAGTTCACTCTCGACAGTCAAGCATTTAAGTTTAATCTTTTCAAGCTCAATTACCTGACTCTCTAACACAGCATTCCTATCACTTAAAAACACATTATTTTCTTTGATCCTAGTGTTTTCTTTAGCTAGTGATTTAAGAGAAACATGCAAATGATATAATTCATTGGACATATCATTTATGGCTTCATTGCATTCATGTTTATAAAGCTGAGAGAGATCAGTAGTAATTACCTGGTTGCTTGATGAACTAGTTTCATTTTCATCAGAATTAGCCATCAGGGCTAGGTTGACATATTCCACATCATCATCTTCATTTACCCCATCTGCTGCCCAATCATCTTGAGTGAGAAAAGCTCTTTCCTTTTGTTTGAGCAAATCAAAATACTTCCTTTTGTAATCAACTTGCTCAAATTTCTTTTTCTCAGAATTTGGCTTCCTACACTCACTTGCAAAGTGTCCACTAATGCCACAGTTGTAACATTTGAACTTTGATTTGTCCACCATGTTTTTGTTTGGCTTAGTGAACTTTGTGTTTTTCTTGAACTTCATCTTTGCAAACCTCCTGGACAGAAAGGCCAGATGTTCATCAATATCATCAGATTCATCCTGACTGGAATTGTCTTCATCCTCAGCAACTTGCTCTTTACCCTTGCTTGATTCTGATTTTCTTGTACCAATTTTGAGAATTGGCATTGTCTTTTCCTCATTTCTGGCTTCAACTTTTTCACTGTCAGCTACAAGTGCAACTGATCCTCCTTTTCTCTTTCCCTTTTCCAACAGCTCATCTTGCTCCATCTCAAGTTCATAAGTCTTCAAAATTCCATATAACCTTTCAAGTGTGAAGTCCTTATAATCTTGAGAATTTCTTAGAGAAACAGTCATAGGCTTCCATTCCTTTGGAAGAGACCTTAGAAATTTTAAATTGGAGTCCTTGACTTGGTACACTCTCCCATACAGCTTTAATCCATTCAATAGTTTCTGAAATCTGTTGAATGTATCATTCAATGATTCTCCTTCTTCAAAATGAAAATATTCATATTGTTGAATGAGAAGCTGCATTTTGTTTTCTCTAACTTGCTCAGTACCATCACAGATAAGCTACACAGTATCCCAAATTTCCTTAGTAGTTTGGCTATTGATGACATTGTCAAACATATCTTGATCCAGGCCATTAAACAAAATGTTCATGGCTTTCTTGTCCTTGTGGACCTCTTCAATATCTTCAACAGTCCATTCTGCCTTTGGCTTGGGAATAGACTGTCCAACAGCAACTGTAGCAGTAGCAGCTGTGGCCACCTTGTGTGGGATGTGAGGACCATTCTCAATGCAGTTGATGTAGCTTTTATCTTGAGAGAGAAGATGTAAATGCATCTTCACCTTCCAGTGATGATAGTTATCTCTTTCCAGAATTGGAATCTTTACACCAATATCCTTCTTACTCATGCTGTTAGCAGAATAGATCTTTAAACTCTTTGTATGTTAAGAGCTTGCTCTGATACCAATTGTTATTCCCAGTGGACTAACAATGAGATTTACAGAAGGGGGGGTTGAATGTAAATCTCAAAACTTTTTCAAGTTTTGAGCAATTTGTAAGACTAAGTGTTTGAGTGATCAAATGTGTGTGAATTGCTTGGAGCTGATGCAGACAGATATATATTCAAACACAAATGTAATGAACACAAAGAACTTAAAAACTTTTCTGGTGGATTTGTTGTTCCACCAGAGATGTGTTATTTCAGAAAATCTGTGATTCAAAATTAAATCACAGCTGCTTCCTAGTACAAACTAGATGATTTTCTCTCTTGATATTTCTAAACAGCTCAGGGAAAATTCTTATCTAATTACTAGCTACTACTTGGTTTATATAACACCAAGTTTTCAAGTGAAGACAAAGATAAAGTACAATAAGACAATAGTTCTCCACTTGTTTCTGTTCCATTTTTATCCAGTGTAATATGGAATTATCTGTTGACTTTCCATTATGAACCAGACTAAAAACGGCTGCTTTTTCTGCTGTTCCTGAAATAGGCTACCACATCTCTATCAATCCATGTGCCTCTATCAGCTTTGTTAACTGTCACTATCAACTGCTATGAGACTGAGCATCCGTTGAAGCTTTCATCCGTTGATGGCTTTATCCGTTGATGCTCTAGCAGTACATCCGTTAAAACTTTCATCCGTTGATGGCTTTATCCGTTGATGCTCTAGCAGTTGAAGCTTTATCCGTTGAAGCATTAGAGACATCCGTTGACGCTTAGTTTCTTATCCGTTGAGGGTCTTCAATATCCGTTGACACTTCTTCACTTATACAAAATTACAAGGCATGAAATATTTACAATTAGCCCTCCTACTTGTACATCCATTAGTAGTCAACATGACTGATTATCTCCTAACAACATCTAAGAATTACAGCTTGAAACCAGAGAGTGAGATGTGCTACTATACCAAACTTATTGCTAAGTAAGGCTACTCTTTCAATGGATAGCCAAGATGGTCTTATCCGTTGAGGCTACAAACACTAGATTTCTACTTAAGTGTTTTGCTGAACTTATCATCAAACTAATACACATATTCCTAACACTAAGCCCGAAGAGCCCCTATCCCTTTACAACATGGCCGGACCAAGAGAAGTCTCTTAAGCCCTCATTCGGGAAGAAAAAGGAACCCAGATCCTGGTCTATTATGTAAGTCAGTTCCTCAATGACGCAGAAACCCGTTACCCAAACTTGGAAAAATTCGCCCTAGCTCTTATACATTCGAGCAATATTTCTAAGGCCGAGAAATCAAAGTAATCACAAATCAGCCACTCCAAAGAATCATTCACAAACCAGACGCATCCGGGAGGCTGGTCAACTGGGCAATAGAGTTAAGTCAATTCAATATCAAGTTCGTCCCACGGACGGTAATAAAAGCCCACGATTTAGCTAATTTCATCATGGAATGCACCTTCCCTGAAGCCCCATCAGCCTCGGCAAACCAATCCCTGGGCGGACAAGAAACTTCTGAAAAAAACACATGGACATTATATGTCGACGGATCAGCAACAGCGGACAGGTCCGGGGCCGGTCTAATCCTGACAAGCCCGGACGGTTTTTCAGTCCAATAAGCGATAACTTCCGCATTCAAAGCAATAAATAATCAAGCTGAATATGGAGTGTTACTCTCCGGACTCAGGTTAGTAAAATCTCTTGGGGTAACAAACTTGATCATCCACAGTGATTCCCAGATTGTGGTCAAACAGACCAATAGAGAGTATATCATAAAAGACCCAAAGCTGGCACAATACCAAGCAATGGTACAAAGTCACCTGGAAACCATCCCGGATACGCCAATTTTGCATATAAACAAAGAGGAAAACTCCAAGGTAGATGATCTCTCCAAGCTTGTACAGAACACTGCGGATACTAGCAGTTTGGTGTACTTTAAAGATCTCGGGACACCAAGCACAGATCGAGCTAAAATCTTATGCATCAGCAGCCCGGATAATTGGATGACTCCCTATATAGCCTACTTGAAAGATGGGACCCTGCCAAAATATCAGAACAAGGCACACTACCTCAAGCATGAGGCTGCCCGTTTCTTCCTTGAAGATAATCAACTATATAGGCGAACCTTCTCGGCACCCACTCTCAAATGTGTTAATCCGGATGAAGCCGATAATTGTCTCCGGGAGGCTCACGAAGGAATTTGTGGAGATCACTTAGCTGCCAAAGCCCTAGCCTATAAAGTCATCAGAAAAGGATATTACTGGCCAACTATCCACGCAGATACAATGGCATATATGAAGAAGTGCTGCAAATTCCAAAGGTCGGCAATGTGCCGAAGCAGAGCCCAAGCCTTCCGGGGTCAGTACTCTCCCCGGTTCCCTTTGCTATTTGGGGGATAGACATCATGGGTCCTTTCCCTCGGGCCCAAGGAGATTTACGCTACATCCTAGTGGCAATTGACTACATGAATAAATGGGCAGAGGCTAAAGCTATGCGAACCATCAATCAACAGGATTATATAAAATTCATGGATTCAATCCTGATGAGGTTCGGGATCCCAGTGGTTTTGATCTCAGATAACGGGCCACAGTTTTTCAAATCAGATTTTAAAGCATACTTGAAAGAGCTCGGCATCAAGCATAAAAGAGCATCCGTGGCCCACCCCCTGGGAAACGGACAGGTAGAAGTAACCAACGGGACCATACTCCAGGGCCTAGAGAAAATATTGGAATAGTCCAAGAAGACCTGGCCAGATGAACTCCCGAAGGTCTTATGGTCCTACAGGACTACCCCAGGACAGGAACCGGGGAGACTCCTTTCAATCTTGCCTAAGGCACCGAAGCTCGACTACCGGTTGAAACCGGATCACCCTCCACAGAGTTGTCAATTTCGATGAAGTCTCAAATGTTGAAGGCCTTAAAACTAACCTGGAACTTTTAGATGAGGTAAGAGATCGGGTCGTACAAAAGATGGAAAACTACAAAGAGAAGACAAAACTCTATTTTGTGAAAAAAGCCAAGATCAGAGAGTATGGAGTGGGAGATCTGGTACTCCGAGATACTGAAGCTTCATATCCAACTAATCAAGGCAAGCTGGAACCTAACTTTGAAGGGCCTTACAGAATTAAAGAGGTGTTGTGCCCTGGGACATACAAGCTATGTTATCTCAACGATACCGAGGTTCCGAACACCTGGAACGGAGCCCGGTTAAGGAAATTCTACCAATGATTAAAAGATGCTCATTCCGAGATCATCTCTATCTTAGAACTATTATATTCTTATCTCCCAATTAAGTGATTTAAAATCTCTATCTATTTGACTCGGAATGTAATCTCTACCTTAATTCTATTTAAATGAAAAACCTTATTTTGAGCATCCCATAGCTTAGAACAACCTTATTCTTTTGCTTGATTGATGTTATTGTATGCACATCAAAATGCATGACTTAGATAAATTCATAACTTAGAATATCTCTAAAATCTGAAATTTTACCCCAACCCGGGGTCAAAAAGAAGTCACAATCCATCTGGGCTTAGTAAAATTTCTGCAATCTGAAATTCTACCCCAACCCAGGGTCAGAAAGAAGTCACAATCCATGTGGGCTTAGTAAAATTTCTAAAATATGAAATTTTACCCCAACCCGGGGTCAGAAAGAAGTCACAATCCATGTGGGCTTAGTAATATTTCTAAAATCTGAAATTTTACCATAACCCAGGGTCAGAAAGAAGTCAAATCCATGTGGGCTTAGTAAAATTTCTAAAATCTGAAATTTTACCCCAACTCGGGGTCAAAAAGAAGTCACGATCCATGTGCACTTAGTACAATTTCTAAAATCTGAAATTCTACCCCAACCAGGGGTCCAAAAGAAGTCATAATCCATGTATGACTAGAAAAATTGCAAACATTTGATACTTTACCCCTACCGGGGGTCCAAAGAGAAACACAATCCATGTGTGCTTAGAAAAATTTCTAACAGTCAAACCTTTACCCCAACCCAAGGTCAAATAGAAAACACAACTATTGTGTACTTACTCCTACCCGGGGAAGACAAAGCACGATACTTGTGTCACCAAAATTTTATAAGTTTTACAGTTTCAACCAAAACAAAAGACAACAATGCAAATATGAAAAAACAAAACATGACATAAAGTAACCCTGGGAAACCAACCCTGGGAGAACCTAACGTACATACAAATTCAAATAGCCAGAGGGCTAAGTTTAGAAGATTAAAACATTAAATGAAAATTACATGCCACAAGGGTTAAATATCTTAGTCTTCAGCTGCCGGCTCAGAGGGAGGGGAAGGAGGCTGCTCCGGATCTTCCTGAGGAAGCGGTGGTTGCTGAGCTAGAGGAGACTCGGGAGCAGAAGGAGCAGTAGTCGATGGTCCAGCCCCAGACTCTATTGCCAAGATGGCATTAGCTTCATTCTCCAGTCGGGTTTCTGTTAGTCCCTAACAATGCAACAAGAATTACAGAAGGGGGGGTTGAATGGAATTCTTGAAACTTTATCTTGGTTTAAAAAGTGTTCTAACTTAAAAAATATATCTGAGTGAATTAATTTGCAAAGTGCGGAATAATAACTTGGAATGAATCAAAACACAAGTAATTAAAAACACAAGTCCTTAAAAACTTTCTGGTGGATTTGAAAGTATCCACTAGAGATATATATTATATCAAGAGAACTCTGTGTAGCAAGATTTGCTCACAGCTGCTTACAAATATGAACAACTAAGTTTGCCGAGAAATGCTAAGAATACAGCTTACAAATATTTCTCTGAGAAATTCTTGCTTAGTGTTCTTGTTGTTCTATTTGCTACTTCTTGGTTTATATATTACCAAGATTACAAAGTAAAAAGACAAGATAATAAAACAAAATCTATCAAGTCTAATACTATGCTACTTCATTACTCTATTCCAGCATCTTTGAATATCTTCATAATAGCATGGAAATGGCAATGCTTCTTTGTTCTCTAAAACCCAGTTGAATAGGCTTCTACATTCCTTTTGCATACACTCGACGCATGTGACTTTGTTTTCACTGTCAACTGATATCTTGCTTAGTGTTCTTGTTGTTCTATTTGCTACTTCTTGGTTTATATATCACCCAGATTACAAAGTAAAAAGACAAGATAATAAAACAAAACCTATCAAGTCTAATACTATGCTACTTCATTACTCTATTCCAGCATCTTTGAATATCTTCATAATAGCATGGAAATGGCAATGCTTCTTTGTTCTCTAAAACCCAGTTGAATAGGCTTCCACATTCCTTTTGCATACACTCGACGCATGTGACTGTGTTGTCACTGTCAACTGATGTTTGAATTGATTATCCGTCGGGTACATGATCATCCGTCGGGTTGCCTTATTGATCATCCGTCGAGTGGTATTGTTGTTTATCCGTCGGGTAGCAATTTGGCACTTGACTTCATTTCATTTATACAGAATTACAAGACATCATCTATGTATAATTAATCAACCTATTATGCATATCTAATTAAAGTCAACATGACTTGAGTGCTACTACAGAGTCTAAACAAGGTGTATACAGAAATGTGTTACAGACTCATTATTACACAAGCTACTCACTCGATGGATAATTGATCATCATCCGTCGGGACAATAATGAGTCATCCGTCGGGACTATATTTCTTATTCGTCGAGTGCTACATTTTTCACTAAGTAAAATCTACTAAGGTGTTTTGTTAATGAAATCATCAAGTTCATAACATATCCACAACAATCTCCCCCAATTTATGTCTACTAGAATTGTAGCCATAAATTAAGAGAAACTTGATGATAACAAAACACTCTAAACATACAACTTTAAAAGTAAGTAGATAAAACTGTAAAGTGCTTCAAATGACAAAATGTACAAAGATTAGCTCACAGTCATTTTCAAGATGCTCCTCTAGCCTGAGCAGATTTATCTAGTTCCTTGAAGGTCTGGATCTCTTTCCAAGCTTTCTGTTGTTTTCTTCTATGTGATTTTGGAGCTGTCTGTGGAATTCTAGTTCATCAGATTCTGAGAGATTTAGCTTTTCTTGCATTTCCAAAAGAGTCTCATTGCTAGAGATGCTCAATTGGTCTTCTAATCTGAAAAATCTTCTAACTCCTTTATCATCCATGAACTCCATCAGCCAGTAGGGCCTTAGATGCACTCTACTTCCTGTGTAAGGAATATTTAGAGTCTTTGGGAGTGCATCTTTAGCTCTAATACTCCTCAGTTCTTCAATCTTCTTTAGAACCAGTCTTCTTGAAGTTACATTGAACCCAAAGTTCTTCTTGAAAGATGAATAAACTTTTATCAGCACAGATTGGCTTTCTTGAAGGATCCTGTGAAGTGGCCATTGAATCTCATTTCCTCCCTTGTACTTGAAAACTAACCTTTCAGGCAGATTCCTGTAGGCATCAATCCCTCTAACTTCTTCCAGTTCATCTAGATAGAGGTTTAGGTCAGAGAATTCCTTGATGTCACATAAGTATAAGTAATCTCCCTTGTTGACTTTAGATTGAGCTTTGACTAGAGATTTAGATTTGAGAGGTGACAGCTTCACTTTCTTGACTGCTCTTGACTTTGTTCTCTTTGGCTTGTTAAGGATTGGCAAATTGAAGTCAGGAATTGGTAGACTTTCCCAGTCTATTGGTTCATCCTTAGGCACAATAGGTTCACCATGAATGTTCTTGTAAGGATCCACCACCTTAACGTCTTCAAATACCACAGAGGGTTTTGACGCTTGAGTTGTAGTTGGAGTGGATTCCTTGGAAAACTGATCCTCCAATTCCTTACCAGCAAAGTTCAATTTCCTTTTGGTTCTTTTGGCCAATTCTTTGTATCTTTGAGATTTCTTCTATTGTGGTTCAACTTGCTTCTTTGGATCTTGAGATTCAGTGATTTCAAATGGCTGAGTATGAATTTGTTATGTTTGTTTAACAGCTTGTAGCTTGGCCAAGATAGCAGATTGCTCTTTTTTTTGTTTAGCCTTTTTAGCATCTAGAATAGTTGCTTCTTTTCTTGCTTCAATCTTGCCTTTTCTTCTCTCTTTGCTTCAGCAAATTGAGGATGACCAGCCACCACACAAATCTCTTTACCATTTCTGAAAACTTTAGCAATTCTTCATTTTAGAGCTAAATCAGTTGGATCCTTGTAGAAGGCAATGGATCTTGACAACAGTTTCTTCTCATCAGGCTTAGGTTTCTCATACACTGTGTCCAAAGGGTTCTTTAGTGAGGTTCTTGGATAATTCACCCTTGGCTTTAAAAGTACTTCAGCCTTTGGAGATTTGATGCAGGATGACTGTCCTCTTTCCAGATAGTTCATGCTCATTTCATTCACAGAGATTTGCCTGACTTGAGAGTGATGAATGGCTGACTTTTCTGGCTTCTTTGCTAGCCCAAACTTCTTTTGAATGTCCTCATCAATTTTCTCCCAGTTGATTGGAATCAACTGCTCCTTTTCAGCTGCTCTTAGATTGGCTGCTGCTTCATTTATCAAATCAATGCTATCTTTGGCTAGTGGCTTGGTGAAAGTAATTGAGGGCCCAATTACTTTGCTAACTTCAATATTGAGCACTTTTTGCTCCCCCTAACTCCTAGAATTCTCTTTCTCCCCCTTTTTGTTATCAGCAAGTTGAGTAGAGGAGGTCTGTGCAGCCACCAGTTTTTGAAGCAAGTATGTCTGTTGAGCTTGGTGAAGATGAATTGTTGTAAGAGATTCTTCCATTGCTATCATTCTTGTATCTAAGGCATCTATCTTGGTGGCAAGATCAGAGTTTTTCCTGAGTTGTCTCTTGATGTCAAGCATTGTAGCTTCTGGAAGTTTAGAGTCCATCTTGTCAGAAATGGCCTTTTTCATCTCATCAATATCACCTTTGATAGTGTTTACATCTCGAGCATGTTGAAAACCTTGAATTTGTTGTAGTTCCAGAGAAGCAAGATGTGCTTGAAGGAGGTTTTTTGTGTTGGCATTTGTGGTGGTTTGAAGAGCAGAATTTGTCTGATTGGTGAGTTGGATCAGGGTTGTCTTGATGTAGTGTTCATCATAGTGCTTTGAAAATGCCCAAGATGGCATACCTGATCTTGAACTGGAGCCTACTTCTCCCCTATGTCCAATGGCTCTTCTTCACTATCTCCACCTTCACCTCCAAAGAAATCTTCTGAACCACCAGTCTCATAATCAACATCACCAGCTGTAGAGGGCAAAGCTGTGATGGCATCCTTAGCCCTTAGCATTGACTGTGTGGTTTGCACCAAGATAAGCATCATTTCTGCATTATCATTGCCCTGTTCAGCTATAAGTTGATATGCTGGAACAGGGTGAGTAAATGTCTCAGCATCAAGGGAGGTAGAATCTATAACAGCTTGAGGTTGCTGAGATAGTCCCTCACTGTTTCCATCCTGGACATTCATTAACTCACTTGCAATGACATCCATCCTTATCACTCATGTACCTGCATTTCTCTCATAATCTCTCTTTTGTTGCATCAAGGTCTCACCTTGGCTCCCCACCCTCACACCCTCACCTTCACCATCTAAGGTGGGACTCCACACACTCTCTTTTTCCAATCTTGAAGAACTGGATTGCATATTTTCACTCTTTTCCTCTCATTTTTCCTGGGAGCAACCCAGACTCTCACTCATAACACTCTCTTCTCTCAATCCTAGGAGTGATTGTACTACTACTAAGTCTTCTGCACTTGAAATAATTGATGAAATTTGAAGTTGTGCAGAGACACTCGACAGATGAGGGATATCCGTCGGTTTAGCAGTTTAACTATCCGAGCGATAACTGCTGTTAAGCTTATCGGTCGGGATACAATCACTACTCGACGGATGAACAATATCCATCGAGAGAGTAGGAAAAATGAGTTAGGAGTGGAAACTATTGTGGACTCTGTGCAGATTGATGAAAATTTTGGCACAGATGTCTCAACAGTTCCTGAAAGAATTGGCAAGTGAGCCAACAAATCATCTAAAACATGATGCTCACTTGCACTAGATTTTGGCTTCCCCAACAGAGTCAAAGAAGGGGAATCAGGAATTGATGTGTTGATCATATCCACATCCAGAGAGTTTATGGGAGAATTCGGTGTTTGGGGTGCTTCTATAACTAAAGATTTTGGCTGTGACTTCACATTTATTGGAGCCACACCAAGCAGACTTTGAGAAGGTGCAGTGATTGTGTCTTTTGCACCAGTTTGCACAGTGTGTGAACCCTGTGCATCCCCAAGGGTTTTTGGTTTCTTCTTTCTGGTATAGGTTTGGGGTGAGCTTGTGTCCCTTACCCTTTTGGCTTGTGCTCTTGGCTGAGAGCTTTGTTCAATAGTCACATCCTTTTGGGAGGATGGAACTAGCAATGAGCTATTTTCCTTATTAAGCACTGCAGTCTGTTGGGAAACTGCAGTCTGTTGGGAAACTGCAGTATGGCTAGGCTAGGAAACACTCACCTCTCCAACCTTATCCTTAGGGTTTCTTTGATGTTCACCCTGTCCCTCACCTACCTTACCCACCTTCACACTCCCCTCTTTAGTTTTGGTGGATTTTGTAACTGGCATCTTTTGAGAGATACCATAGGGGGCTTTCTTTGACTTGGATTTAGAAATTTTGGATTTGGCAGCTTGGGTAGGCAACTGTTGGGTCATTGACACAGTTGTCATAGCTACACTAGATTTCAAAGAAATTTGTGAGGTTGGAATAGTAGAGACAGATGAACTTACCTCACTTACCTGAGGTGCTTCCATTACAGGGAAATAGAAGAGTGGCACCTATTTGTGATGCTTTGCCCTGTTCAAATCTGCAATAATTCTTCTCTCTTGAACCCAACAATCTAATTTATTGATGGGGTTCTCAAGCACAATTCCCTCAGAGAGGTGGTTAGCTAATATCATGAAAAATCTAGCATAGTAAACATGTTTACCCCTCTTATTTAACTCACCTAACTTATACCCAACTCAAACAAAACAAGGTCACTAAAGTTAAAGAACTTATCAGTGACAAGCATGTAAAGCATGTTAAGCATTAATATATTGACAGAATCAAAATTACTAATTTTACCAGAAAAGACCTAAGTAACTACATCACATAGATAACTCCATTCTTTTCTAAGACCCAACCTCCTAATATCACTTTACTTAGAAGTAGAGAGTGCATAGTTCATGGAGTTAAGCATATTGACAATATCAGTGTCAGTGTGTGGTGAAGTTACAGTATTATCAGGAATTTTGAAACATGCTTTAATAACATCACTATTAATACAGAATTCTTTATCTTTAATAGTGAGTGTGATGGTCTTATCAGTGGAGTTGTAAACAGCAGTTGACCATATTTCTTTAACAACCTCGCAGAAGATGGTGGGTGATAGCATGGTATAGTTGAGTTTGCAGTTCTTCACAAAATCCATCATTTTGTGGTAATCACCAGACAGTTGAATCCCCTTGTTTACTAGAGCTGTGAAGTTGTTCTTCTCATAGATGAATCCAGTTTGTGACATGATCTTGACGACTGGTGCCATTGTTAGAGAGTGGAAATTGCAGAGATAGAGATGATAATTGCTTTTGAGAAAGAGAGAATTTAGAGCAGATGATTTGAGAATTATAAAAGAAAAGTAATGGAAATGAATTAAGCTTTTATACTATCTAAAAAATAACTGTCAAAAAAATAATAAAGTAAAATAAAATAACCAATGAGAATTGCCCAAATAGCCGTTTAAAAATAAACTGTAAAAATTTCTTCAATTATCCGTCGTGTTATGCTTATAAACTGTAAGTATACTCGATGGATAATGTTCAGAGAATTAACGGCTAGGATTCAGACAATTTGACGGATGAGAATAAGTAGTTATCCGTCGAGTCATGAAATATTCCAGAAAAATAATTGATTTTATTAACAAAGCGTATACCTACAGATGATCAAACTCGATAGATAATGATCATCCGTCGAGATGTAAATTTTGACTTAGCCAAAATTTCATCCAAGATTGTAAAATCAATTAAATTTCTGGCTGCAATACAACTTGCAAATTATCTAAAAAGATTTAAGAATAATTTAGCATACCTAACTCACTTACCAACCTTGAAAAAGTAAATTCATCCAGTGGCTTGGTAAATATATCTGCAAGCTGCTTTTCACTTGGAACAAAATGTAGTTCCACAGTACCATTCATTACATGTTCCCTTATGAAGTGGTACTTGATGTCTATGTGTTTTGTCCTTGAATGCTGTACTGGATTTTCATTGATGGCAATTGCACTTGTGTTATCACAGAAAATGGGGATTCTTTCCACTTGCAGACCATAGTCTAGCAATTGGTTTTTCATACATAAAATCTGTGTACAGCAACTGCCAACAGCAATATATTCAGCTTCAGATGTAGAAGTAGAAACTGAATTTTGCATTTTACTGAACCAGGACACAAGCTTGTTTCCTAGAAATTAACAAGTTCATGTTGTACTTTTTCTATCAATTCTACAACCTGCATAATCTGCATCTGAATAACCAGTTAGATCAAAACCAGAATCTCTAGGGTACCAAATGCCAAGTTTTGGTGTTCCTTTGAGATATCTGAAAATTCTCTTAATAGCTACTAAGTGAGATTCTCTAGGATCAGCCTGAAATCTAGCACACAAACATGTAGCAAATATTATATCTGGCCTACTAGCTGTTAAGTACAGAAGTGAGCCAACCATGCCCCTATAACTTGAAATATCCACAGACATTTCAGTAGTGTTTAATTCAAGCTTAGTTGCAGTGGCCATGGGAGTTTTTGCAGATGTGCAATCCATTAGATCAAACTTCTTTAAAAGATCATAAATATAATTAGTTTGACTAATGAATATTTGTTACGACCGGTATCTTCGTGTAATATTATTTATGGATTTGGTATAATATTAAAGCCAAATGAAAATATATTCAATGATTGTACGTTTGTGTGAGTGAAAATTTCTGCATTATAAATTTGCTTTATGTAGTGTATGATATTTTCAAAGCAAGAGTTTATTTATTTACTTTATTTTTGTTTTATCAGGAATATTCTAAACCTTGGAGAAATTCCTTTTAAAAAGTTATTTTATTCACAAATTTCAAAAGTGATTTTATAAAATTTCTAAAAATCCAAGTTATTTTATGGTATAAATTTTATAATTTTTGAACTTGTATTTTATTTTATAAAAATAAATCTTTACAAATTTTATTTGTTATAATTATCAAATTACATAAGAGACCATGCATGCAAATCACCCTTCTATTCTCTCAAAGGGCAAATAAGACTTTTCCAACCCCACTAACTCATTTGATTATTACCAAATTACTACATTAGCCTTGCATGCAAAATGGCATAACGTTAGCTAAAGGACATTTTTGTAAATTCTCACTTCCACTCATTATTTGTCAACCAAAAAGCATAAAACAAAAAAATCAAAGTGGGAGAAATCATTCCACTCATTTCACACTCCAACACACCACAAATTTTCTCTCTTTTCCCCCTCCCACCTTGCTCTCGGCCGAAGGCCAAATCCCCCACCCCCCTTCCATTTTTCAATTCATTCTTCATCTTCCCAAGTGTAAATCTTTTACCTACATTCATCTTATATCCTTTCCAAGTGTTTTGAGACTTGGAAGTTGAAGTTCCATGGATGCATGTGTAGTTCTTATGTGATCTCCAAAGAGAAACTCTTGATTCTTGTGAATTCAAGAGCTCTCTATGAGATATATTATGTATATGTGCTAACTAAGTGATTTATGGAGATATCATGCTTTAAAATCCTTTGCATGCTACTGAAATTTCATTATATATTTATGTTTAGCCATGCATGCTAGTTTTGAGATATTAAAATGATGAGCAACCATGTTTTGCATGCTATTCTTTTCGAAATCATGTTGTTATGTTTAAAAATCTATAAATGCGAAATAGGTGTGCTTAAAATAGATTGTTTCCATGATAAATTTCTAATTAATACTTAAAAGAAGTTATATTTTATGATTATTAAGGATGAGTATTAGGTGCAAGTCGATTTTGCAAGCATTTAAAACTTTATGCCTAGCCGAAATCTTGTTATGTGCTTTCCATGAGTTGCATGTTATATATTTAGTTGCATGTTGTTGTTTTTGGGCATGGATGATCTCACCCAAGGTTATTTTAAGAATAAGGGAGTTAGTTCATGAGATTACCATGTATAAGTCTTGGTTTAAGTATTGAGTTGTTGTTAGTTGAGTTTGTCAAGTCAAAACCTTGGAAAATGAGAGTTATAGTTTCTGCAGAAAATCAGTTTAGTACCCTGAGGTTTAGGGTGAGTTTTGACCATGTCATTGATGTGCACTTTGAGGCCCAAGCCACCAGAAGTTAGTATTGGGAGTATATAAAAGGTTTTAGGTGTTTGTTGGAGGTTTGCATGTCTTTTGGTTAGGTGCACAAGAAGAATTACAAAATCTGTCCAGCAGGGGACAGTTTTGTTGCAACTTAGAAATAGGGAGATTTGACCATGTCATGGGTAGGCCCTCATTAGGCCCAATTGGGCCTTAGTTAGAGGGAGTATCAGAGAAGTTTTTCCAACCATAGTTCATAGGATATGAGTTAGAACCATGTGTCACAAGTTAATTCAAGTCAGGGCGTTTTCTGCCCAGAAAAACAGGGGAACCTTGGATTTTAGCTTAGGCCCAAGCCAGGCCCTTGAGCCATATCAAGTTTGTGAGATGCCCTTAGGTCAGGAGAGTCTTGTGTAAAAGTCTTGAAGGAAAACTTGTAGTTTAAGAGTGTCTAATGCACTCAAGAAACCATAGTTGCCATTCTAAAATTTGCACCAGTGAGCACTTTCACTTATCACAATAGTTTTAGAACACTTAGAAGTGAGTATTAGGTCAACCACCATAGTTGTAAGATAGTATAAGGTCAGTAGAGCAAAAGGCACAAGTGAGGGTCAATAGGTGTTGGATAATTTAGGAAAGGCACATCGAGTTAGGAAGCCAAAATTAGAGGACTATGTCTAGTTTAGCGACCAAGTGACTTAAGTTGTGAGTCGAGATCATCCAAGCCTAGTGTTGCATTATGGTATATATGGTGTTATTTGGTATTAATATATGATATGTGATTATGTGGCTATGTGTGTGCAATTGTAATTTAAAAGTGTATATAAATTAAGTACATATAGGCCTAAGTGTCATCCGTGTTTAATTTCGAGTTGTAAATAGGTTAAGTTGGTGAGAATATATTATAATGAGGATTATTATTATTTATGTAGGATCTCGAGATGAGGGAAAACTTGACATAAAGGTCGAGTGAAGCTCCAGTTGTTGCTCCTACCAGTCAGACCAGACCAGCCTATCTCAAGGCAAGTGATTCAACTTGACCTTCTTACTTACTGTAAACAGTTCATATATATCGATGCAATTATCCTGAGTCATTTTGACATATTTAAATCAAGCGTATCTTTTGTTTATCTTTGAGTTACATAGAGATGCCATGAACCCTCGAGTACGTATTGCAAGTAGTTCAAAAGTCTTATCATGACAATATATTAAAGTAATTTGAATGCCATGATAAAATAAAGAGTTGTTATAGCACTCGGTTGATCCTCTTGATTACCATGCTAATGATTCCTAAGTAATGATATCTCATCCTGATACTTGAATCCCTATAGAACCTTACCTTGATACCTGAAAACCAAATATTTATCAAAGTTGTCCCTAATTGATTGATACCCCTCTTTCTTATCCTAAAGCTTGTCAATTCTGATATATCCTGAGCTAAAAATCATTTCTTCATACCTTAACACCCTTAGTATTCATGAAGCTTACATTCTTGATGATCCAGCACTTGAACCTTGATGAAAAACCATTGCTTTAAGCCCAATTTGGCACTTCCTTTCATGATATCCAATAGCCTCACTAAATTCCCTTGTCCAAACTTTGATACATGAAAACCATTCAGTTACCCTAATAGAGTTTAGTTTTATGAATCATGACTCTGAGATTTAGTACCATATTTCCCGTGTTTCGAGTTGATCTATAATCCCTTGATAAAAATGGTTACTGTTAAAAGAGACTTTGTTATAATTCGGCATCAGTTTTTTTGAAATAAATAAAATGTGGGTTTTCAGTCCCAAAGGGGGATAAATGTTTTCTTTGAATAGTGGATCTGGACTGAGATGCGAGTCATTTCCACACTTATATTAGGCTTAAAAGTTGCCTATGGATTCCCGTTAATATTTTAGAACCCAGCGAGGTTCGGGATTACTTCGCGGCTGATCACCGGCTGTAATCCGTAGCGTCATAAAATGATTTTGATTAAGACATGATTTTAAAATTGTTTTGATACAAGCAAAATGATGCCATCTCACATAGTTCAATCTCTCGTTATCATTGGTTATGTCTTTTCATTGTCATTCTTAAAGGTATATCTCGATTTGTGTTTGTGTCGTACTGTTAGCACTTGTTGAGCATTTGGCTCACTTCTTGCTTTACCCTGATATTTCAGCTAGCAGCTATGGTTAAATTCAAGCAGACTGCCCGTAAGACCTGTGATGCTGATGCTTATGTTCGAGCGCAGGTAGGATAAGTAATAATAGTTTGTGTGAGGACTCGATACTTTTAATCAGATGTAAGAGTTGGTAGTGTTGGGCTGTTCCAAACCCTAAACTGTAAGATCTTGGAGTTGGTTGTGTATTCTTCATTTAAAATATTGTAATAGTTATATTTAATTTGCTGTTTAAGTTGGGGGTGTGACAGGCTTTGGTATCAGAGCTACGGTTTAGAGTCCCTGGACAGCCCAAATAGGTTATAGGATATGTGTGTAGGTTATAGATATAATGCGAGAGAGTAGGTTAAGTAAATTATTATTAATACTCCTCTTATTGGTTGTCAGCAAAGGGCGCATTCCTCGTCGTCCTCTGGGTCGGACGACACTATTGCTTTCTCCGTGTATGCTGAGTTGAGGCGCGAATTCGACATGCTTCAGGGAAAGCACGACCGACTGATAGACCGACTGAAGAACGTGTATCCGGACAGCCGAAACTACGAAGGGAAGCCCAAGGAGCAGATGACTGCGAGACTTGAGACCTTGGTTCAGTACATCAACACTAAGCTTGAGGAGATGCCAGCGCACCGGGACCGCACCAGCCAGTATGTCATTCAGATGGTGGCGGATGAGCTCCAGAGAATTGTGAAGACGCTTCGAGAGGAAAAGACTACCAAGCCCCGTTCAGATGGAGTGGAACCTTAGTTCTTTCCATTTACCTTTCATGTTGTTCTACTATCAGAATCTATGGAATCCCCAGTTGTTTCCGTTGTTTCCTTTAAATAAGCCTGTTATTCCTAGAATCAGACTTTGTCCCAATCCTATGTATTGTGACCTTTAAAATTTCAATAATTATGTTCTATTGTTCCATTTGCTCTCAACTGTTATTTTACGTTTTTATATGCATCATCATATCCGCCTAATTTGGAAACTTGACCCCATATGTAAATAAGAATGCCATGCGATACCCTCGAATCATTTTATCATTCATATATGTTTTGACATAACTCTTATTTCAGGATTATGCCTCCCAAAAAGAAGAACCCAACAACCACATCCACAACAGACCCAAATATTCTTCGACTACTGGAAACTTTACAACAGCAAACCAATGATATAGCTCAACAACAACTAACTCTTCAACAACGAATTGAAAACCAAGATAACCGTGAGCCACACCAACCACCTGAACCACCAGTACCACCTAGACAAATTGTCACTTTCAAGGCTTTTCAGAATGTGAATCCACCTGCATTTCATGATACCACTGATCCAGTGATAGCTAACACATGGATCAAGGAGATGGAAAGGGCTTTTGAGTTGGTACAGTTAGGAGATGATCAGAAGACGCCGTATGCTACTTACTTCTTGAAGGGAGAAGTCATCTATTGGTGGGAATCAGTAAAAGCTATGGAAGTCACTCAGCAGGTTTCTTGGGAGAGATTTAAGAAGTTATTTCTGGACAAGTATTACCCTAAGTACATGCAGAATCAGATGGAGCTAAAATTTCTTGAGTTGAAGCAAGGGAACATGACTGTATTGGAATATGAGAAGAAGTTCACTGAGTTGTCAAGGTTTGTGACAAAGTATACCAGCACTGAGGAGGAAAAAGCAAAGAAATTTCAACAAGGATTGGAGCCTTGGATCAGAGATAGGGTGGCTATGTTTGAGCTTGAAACTTATGCGGGAGTAGTACAAAAAGCTGCTCTGATTGAGAATAATGGGATGCAGTCAAGGAAAGAGAGGGATAACAAGAAGAGGAAGGTTCCATTTTATGGAGAAAAGTCTGAAGAAGGAAGTTCACAAGATCGGAATGTAAAGAGGATTGGTTTCCAGAAGGGCGGAAATTTTCAAAAGAAAGGAAATTTGGGTAAAAGGCAAGAATCGAAGGGGAACAATCAGGCAAGCCAAGGGCAAGTTGGAGAAAACAGGTTCCAGAGGCCAGAATGCAAGCACTGCGGAATAAGGCACCCCGGAGTGTGCAATAAGCTGAGCATGACCTGTTATAGGTGCAATCAGAAGGGACATTTGGAAAATGAGTGCAAGATGCCGAAGCCAGGAGTTACGTGCTACAAATGTGGGAAGACTGGACACATGGCTAGGGAGTGTAAGGCAACCAGACCAGTCAAAGCTCTGATGAACGTGGCAAGTACCAGTGCAAGCGTGCCTGCTGAGGTATTGACATTACCTCCACCACCTACACCAACCCCACAAGCAACAGCAAGGACATTTGATTTGAAGATGAAAGATGCTGTACAGAATTCGGAGGTGATAGCAGGTACACTTTTACTCAGTAATGTCAAAGCTAAAGTATTGATTGATTCGGGAGTAACAAGATCTTTCATATCAGAATCTTTTGTTGATAAGCATCAATATGAGAAAATGATTATGAGTGAGGTAGTAAATGTGGTAATTGCGAACCAAGAAAAGATTCATGTGAATCAATTTTGTCCAAAGTGTGAGATTGATATTTCGGGATATAAGTTTTCAGCCGACTTGATACTCTTCAAGTTGGGAGAGTTTGACATAATTTTAGGAATGGATTGGTTAGGAGAGAATAGTGCTCAGATTAATTGTAAGACCAAGAGAGTGTATTTAAAGACGAAGAGTGGAGAGAAGGTAGTATTTAAGGGGCAGAGGCAAGAGCAACTATTTCTTACAATTGTTCAGGCTAAGAAGCTACTTAGAAAAGGTTGTGAGTCATTCCTAGCTTATGTAGTGGATTCGGAAAAAGGCAGCCCCGGCGTGGAAGGTATTCCTGTAGTTAGCGAGTTTCCCGATGTATTTCCCGACGAACTACCAGGCTTACCACCAAATCGACAAATTGAGTTCGAGATCAACCTTGCTCCAGGCACGGAACCAGTTTCAAAGGCCCCATATAGGATGGCACCAGCAGAAATGAAAGAGTTGGCGAGCCAGCTACAAGAATTATTGGATAAGGGAGTGATACGGCCAAGTGCGTCGCCATGGGGAGCACCTGTTCTGTTTGTAAAGAAGAAAGATGGGAGTATGCGTCTATGCATAAATTATCGGGAGTTGAATAAGGTAACGATCAAGAACCGTTACCCGCTACCAAGGATAGATGACCTTTTTGATCAGTTGAAGGGAGCAAAATGCTTGTCGAAGATTGATTTGAGATCGGGATACCATCAACTAAAGATCAAAGAAGAAGATGTTCCCAAGACCGCATTCAGGACCAGATATGGGCATTATGAATTCCTAGTAATGTCATTTGGATTGACCAACGCTCCGGTCGCATTTATGGATCTGATGAATCGGGTATTTAAGAAGTATTTGGACAAATTTGTCATGATATTCATTGATGACATCCTTATTTATTCTAAGTCGGAAGAAGAACATAAGCAGCACCTCTGGATAGCATTGGAGATACTCCGACAAGAGAAGTTGTATGCCAAGTTTACCAAATGTGAGTTTTGGTTAAAGGAAGTTCAATTTTTGGGGCATGTCATTGGAAATGAGGGAGTTAAAGTAGATCCGGCAAAGATTGAGGCAGTTATGAGTTGGGAGAGGCCAAAGACTCCTACGGAAATGCGAAGTTTTCTAGGATTGGCCGGATACTATAGAAGATTCGTCAAGGATTTTTCGAAGATCACCAAGCCATTGACCAAGTTAACCAGAAAGAACCGAAAGTTTGAATGGAGTGCAGAATGTGAAGATAGCTTTCAAGAGTTAAAGCAGAAGTTGGTAACAGCTCCGGTGTTGGTACTTCCAGACGATCAAGGGAACTTTGTAATTTTCAGCGACGCTTCACATAAGGGTTTGGGTTGTGTATTGATGCAACACAGTAAAGTGATTGCATATGCGTCAAGACAGTTGAAACCGCATGAGTTAAAGTACCCGACGCATAACTTGGAACTAGCCGCCATAGTGTTCGTACTTAAGATTTGGAGACATTACCTCTATGGAGAGAAGTGTGAAATCTACACGGATCACAAGAGTTTAAAGTACATTTTTACTCAGAAAGAGCTCAACATGAGGCAGAGGAGATGGCTGGAATTGATCAAGGACTATGACTGTTCGATAAATTACCATTCTGGAAAGGCGAATGTAGTGGCCGATGCTCTGAGTAGGAAGGAGAGACTGAATATGATGATAACATCAAAAGAGTTATCCGAAGAAATCGAAAGATTGGAATTGGAACTTTGTGCTTATGGAAAAGTCGAGGAAGTTTGTCGTGCAATGACCTTTCAGCCAACACTAGTGGAAAGGATAAAGAAGTGTCAAGAAGAAGTAATGGAGAAAGAGAAGAATCAGTTATCTGGAGAGGAGATTAATATTCAAAGGGATGAGCAAGGGATACTAAGGTTTTCATCCAGAATATGGATTCCCCATGTACCTGAATTAAAGAATGAGATCCTCCATGAAGCCCACAATTCAAAATTTTCAATCCACCCGGGAAGCACCAAGATGTATCGAGACTTAAAGAAGAACTTTTGGTGGCCAAATATGAAGCGAGACGTGGCAGAATGGGTTGTGAAGTGCTATACTTGTCAGAAAGTAAAGGCAGAACATCAACGACCAAGCGGATTAATTCAGCCCCTGAAGATTCCAGAATGGAAATGGGGAAATATCGCTATGGACTTTATAGTAGGACTACCGCGAACGAAATCCGGGCATGACGCAATATGGGTTATAGTTGATCATCTTACGAAGTCGGCGCATTTCCTTCCAATAAATGAGAAGACGTCACTGGACAAGTTGGTTCATCTGTATGTGTGCGAAATCGTACTAAGGCATGGAGTACCCATATCCATAGTTTCAGACAGAGATCCTCGCTTTAACTCGGGATTCTGGAAGCAATTTCAAGAATGTCTTGGCACGAAGTTGAATATGAGCACGGCATACCACCCGCAGACTGATGGTCAGAGCGAAAGGACAATTCAAACAATCGAAGACATGTTGCGCAGTTGTGCAATCGATTTTGCAGGAAGTTGGGACGATCACTTGCCGTTGATTGAATTCTCTTACAACAACAGCTATCATTCCAGTATCGGCATGCCACCATATGAAGCTTTGTATGGGCGGAAATGTAGATCACCAACAAGTTGGGATGAAGTAGGAGAAGGAAGAATTCTCGGCTCGGAATTGGTACAACAGTTGCATGACACAGTCAAGTTAATTCAGAAAAGGTTGCTTGCTGCTCAAGACAGACAGAGGAAGTATGCGGATCCAGCGCGTAAGGATGTTCAATACCAAGTTGGTGAAGCTGTGTTACTGAAGGTGTCACCTAGAAAAGGGTTGATGAGATTTGGCAAGAAAGGGAAGTTAGCACCTAGATACATAGGTCCTTTTGAGATTTTAAGTCAAGTAGGAAAAGTGGCCTACGAGTTGGCCTTACCACCTCAGTATCGGCATGTGCATAATGTGTTCCATATATCGTTGCTTAAGAAGTACAATCCTGATGCTAGCCATGTGATAGAATATGAACCTGTAGAAATTCAGGCAGACCTGTCATTTGTGGAGCAACCGGTTAAAATACTCGACTGGCAAGTAAAGAGTCTTAGGAATAAGTCGGTAAAGTTAGTAAAAGTGCTTTGGAGGAACCCTAAGGTCGAAGAATCGACTTGGGAGTTAGAGTCTGTTATGCGTTCCCGGTATCCTCATCTGTTCTCTTAGATTCTGGGGACAGAATCCCTTAAGGGGGAGAGGATTTTACGACCCGTATCTTCGTGTAATATTATTTATGGATTTGGTCTAATATTAAAGCCAAATGAAAATATATTCAATGATTGTACGTTTGTGTGAGTGAAAATTTCTGCATTATAAATTTGCTTTATATAGTGTATGATTTTTTCAAAGCAAGAGTTTATTTATTTACTTTATTTTTGTTTTATCAGGAATATTCTAAACCTTGGAGAAATTCCTTCTAAAAAGTTATTTTATTCACAAATTTCAAAAGTGATTTTATAAAATTTCTAAAAATCCAAGTTATTTTATAGTATAAATTTTATAATTTTTGAACTTGTATTTTATTTTATAAAAATAAATCTTTACAAATTTATTTGTTATAATTATCAAATTACATAAGAGACCATGCATGCAAATCACCCTTCTATTCTCTCAAAGGGCAAATAAGACTTTTCCAACCCCACTAACTCATTTGATTATTACCAAATTACTACATTAGCCTTGCATGCAAAATGGCCTAACTTTAGCTAAAGGACATTTTTGTAAATTCTCACTTCCACTCATTATTTGTCAACCAAAAAGCATAAAACAAAAAAATCAAAGTGGGAGAAATCATTCCACTCATTTCACAATCCAACACACCACAAATTTTCTCTCTTTTCCCCCTCCCACCTTGCTCTCGGCCGAAGGCCAAATCCCCCACCCCCTTCCATTTTTCAATTCATTCTTCATCTTCCCAAGTGTAAATCTTTTACCTACATTCATCTTATATCCTTTCCAAGTGTTTTGAGACTTGGAAGTTGAAGTTCCATGGATGCATGTGTAGTTCTTATGTGATCTCCAAAGAGAAACTCTTGATTCTTGTGAATTCAAGAGCTCTCTATGAGATATATTATGTATATGTGCTAACTAAGTGTTTTATGGAGATATCATGCTTTAAAATCCTTTGCATGCTACTGAAATTTCATTATATATTTATGTTTAGCCATGCATGCTAGTTTTGAGACATTAAAATGATGATCAACCATGTTTTGCATGCTATTCTTTTCGAAATCATGTTGTTATGTTTAAAAATCTATAAATGTGAAATAGGTGTGCTTAAAATAGATTGTTTCCATGATAAATTTCTTATTAATACTTAAAAGAAGTTATATTTCATGATTATTAAGGATGAGTATTAGGTGCAAGTCGATTTTTCAAGCATTTAAAACTTTATGCCTAGCCGAAATCTTGTTATGTGCTTTCCATGAGTTGCATGTTATATATTTAGTTGCATGTTGTTATTTTTAGGCATGGATGATCTCACCCAAGGTTATTTTGAGAATAAGGGAGTTAGTTCAGTAGATTACCATGTATAAGTCTTGGTTTAAGTATTGAGTTGTTAGTTGAGTTTGTCAAGTCAAAACCTTGGAAAATGAGAGTTATAGTTTCTGCAGAAAATCAGTTTAGTACCCTGAGGTTTAGGGTGAGTTTTGACCATGTCATTGATGTGCACTTTGAGGCCCAAGCCACCAGAAGTTAGTATTGGGAGTATATAAAAGGTTTTAGGTGTTGGTTGGAGGTTTGCATGTCTTTTGGTTAGGTGCACAAGAAGAATCACAAAATCTGTCCAGCAGGGGACAGTTTTGTTGCAACTTAGAAATAGGGAGATTTGACCATGTCATGGGTAGGCCCTAATTAGGCCCCATTGGGCCTTAGTTAGAGGGAGTGTCAGAGAAGTTTTTCCAACCATAGTTCATAGGATATGAGTTAGAACCATGTGTCACAAGTTCATTCAAGTCAGGGCGTTTTCTGCCCAGAAAAATAGGGGAACCTTTGACTTTTAGCTTAGGCCCAAGAAGGCCCAAGCCAGGCCCTTGCGCCAAATCAAGTTTGTGAGATGCCCTTAGGTCAGGAGAGTCTTTTGTAAAAGTTTTGAAGGAAAACTTTTAGTTTAAGAGTGTCTAATGCACTCAAGAAACCATAGTTGTCATTCTGAAATTTGCACCAGTGAGCACTTTCACTTATCACAATAGTTTTAGAACACTTAGAAGTGAGTATTAGGTCAACCACCATAGTTGTAAGATAGTATAAGGTCAGTAGAGTAAAAGGCACAAGTGAGGGTCAATAGGTGTTGGATAATTTAGGAAAGGCACATCGAGTTAGGAAGCCAAAATTAGAGGACTATGTCTAGTTTAGCGACCAAGTGACTTAAGTTGTGAGTCGAGATCATCCAAGCCTAGTGTTGTATTATGGTATATATGGTGTTATTTGGTATTAATATATGATATGTGATTATGTGGCTATGTGTGTGCAATTGTAATTTAAAAGTGAATATAAATTAAGTGCATATAGGCCTAAGTGCCATCCGTGTTTAATTTCGAGTTATAAATAGGTTAAGTTGGTGAGAATATATTATAATGAGGATGATTATTATTTATGTAGGATCTCGAGATGAGGGAAAACTTGCCATAAAGGTCGAGTGAAGATCCAGTTGTTGCTCCTACCAGTCAGACCAGACCAGCCTATCTCAAGGCAAGTGATTCAACTTGACCTTCTTACTTACTGTAAACAGTTCATATATATCGATGCAATTATCCTGAGTCATTTTGACATATTTAAATCAAGCGTATCTTTTGTTTATCTTTGAGTTACATAGAGATGCCATGAACCCTCGAGTACGTATTGCAAGTAGTTCAAAAGTCTTATCATGACAATATATTAAAGTAATTCGAATGCCATGATAAAATAAAGAGTTGTTATAGCACTCGGTTGATCCTCTTGATTACCATGCTAATGATTCCTAAGTAATGATATCTCATCCTGATACTTGAATCCCTATAGAACCTTACCTTGATACCTGAAAGCCAAATATTTATCAAAGTTATCCCTAATTGATTGATACCCCTCTTTCTTATCCTAAAGTTTGTCAATTCTGATATATCCTGAGCTAAAAATCATTTCTTCATACCTTAACACCCTTAGTATTCATGAAGCTTACATTCTTGATGATCCAGCACTTGAACCTTGATGAGAAACCATTACTTTAAGCCCAATTTGGCACTTCCTTTCATGATATCCAATAGCCTCACTAAATTCCCTTGTCCAAACTTTGATACATGAAAACCATTCAGTTACCCTAATAGAGTTTAGTTTTGTGAATCATGACTCTGAGATTTAGTACCATATTTCCCGTGTTTCGAGTTGATCTATAATCCCTTGATAAAAATGGTTACTGTTAAAAGAGACTTTGTTATAATTCGGCATCAATTTTTTTGAAATAAATAAAATGTGGGTTTTCAGTCCCAAAGGGGGATAAATGTTTTCTTTGAATAGTGGATCTGGACTGAGACGCGAGTCCTTTCCACACTTATATTAGGCTTAAAAGTTTCCTAGGGATTCCCGTTAATGTTTTAGAACCCAGCGAGGTTCGGGATTACTTCGCGGCTGATCACCGGCTGTAATCCGTAGCATCATAAAATGATTTTGATTAAGACATGATTTTAAAATTGTTTTGATACAAGTAAAATGATGCCATCTCACATAGTTCAATCTCTCGTTATCATTGGTTATGTCTTTTCATTGTCATTCTTAAAGGTATTACTCGATTTGTGTTTGTGTCATACTGTTAGCACTTGTTGAGCATTTGGCTCACTTCTTGCTTTACCCTGATATTTCAGCTAGCAGCTATGGTTAGATTCAAGCAGACTGCCCGTAAGACCTGTGATGCTGATGCTTATGTTCGAGCGCAGGTAGAATAAGTAATAATAGTTTGTGTGAGGACTCGGTACTTTTAATCAGATGTAATAGTTGGTAGTGTTGGGCTGTTCCAAACCCTAAACTGTAAGATCTTGGAGTTGGTTGTGTATTCTTCACTTAATATATTGTAATAGTTATATTTAATTTGCTGTTTAAGTTGGGGGTGTGACAATATTCCATCACTAACTTGCTTAACTTGCAAACCAAGAAAGTAAGTTAGTTCTCCCATCATACTTATTTCATACTTACTTTGCATCAGTTTGGCAAACTTTTTGCAAAGTTTTTCATCTGTAGAGCCAAAGATAATGTCATCTACATAAATTTGAACAAGTATACTAGAGCCATTAACATTTCTAAAGAAAAGAGTTTTGTCTACAATACCTCTAGTGAAGTGATTCTCTAAAAGAAACTTTGACAAAGTGTCATACCGGGCTCTAGGTGCTTGCTTCAGTCCATAAAGTGCTTTCAAAAGATAGTAAACATATTCTGTAAAATTTGGATCTTCAAAACCAGGAGGCTGACTCACATAGACTTCCTCCTCCAAATCTCCATTCAAAAAGGCACTTTTGACATCCATTTGATAGACTTTGAAATTGGCATGGGCTGCTTAGGCTAAGAAGATTCTGATGGCTTCAAGTCTTGCAACAGGAGCAAATGTTTCATCAAAATCTATTTCTTCTTGTTGACAATAGCCCTTAGCAACCAATCTAGCTTTGTTCCTAACTACTATGCCATTTTCATCCATCTTGTTTCTGAATACCCATTTAATGTCTATTGGATTCTTTCCTTTAGGCTTAATTACCAGCTTCCATACCTTATTCCTCTCAAATTGGTTTAGCTCCTCCTACATAGCTAAAATCCAATCAGGATCCAACAAAGCTTCTTCTACCTTCTTTGGTTCTTCCTTGGAAAGAAAGCTGTTATATACATATTCTTCTTGAGTTGTTCTTCTTGTTTAAACTCTAGAAGATACATCATCAATTATGAGCTCAAAGGGGTGATCCTTTGTCCATTTTCTTTATTGAGGTAGATTAGCTCTAGATGAAGAGGCCTCATTGTTATCTTGATGTGTGATTGAGCTTTGATTGTTAGAAACTCCCCCTGAGTTAATGGATCTTTGATTTGAGAAAGGGGAGCTTTCTGTAAGTGATCTATTCTGACTCACAGCTTTCTGTAACTGATGTTTGAAGTGATTATCCGTCGGGTACATGATCATCCGTCGGGTTGCCTTGTTGATCATCTGTCGAGTGGCATTGTTGTTTATCCGTCGGGTAGCAATTTGGCACTTGACTTCATTTCATTTATACAGAATTACAAGACATCATCTATGTACAATTAATCAACCTATTCTGCATATCTAATTAAAGTCAACATGACTTGAGTGCTACCACAGAGTCTAAACAAGGTGTATGCAGAAATGTGCTACAAACTCATTATTACACAAGCTACTCACTCGATGGATAATTGATCATCATCCGTTGGGACTATAATGAGTCATCCGTCGGGACTATATTTCTTATCCGTCGAGTGCTACATTTTTCACTAAGTAAAATCTACTAAGGTGTTTTGTTAATGAAATCATCAAGTTCACAACATATCCACAACAATTTCCTCCTCAATGTACTTCTCCAAGAAGACATCAATAGTCCCGTCAGGATACTCCATAAGGTACCGGAAGGAAACCCTCCAGCATATCTGGATCTTCTCCAGGGCTTTTTTGTTCAACTCCTCAAAATATGTTGGAATTCCCCGGAATCTGGCCAAGACTTCTTCTGCAGTTGGCCTCGCAGCCAAATCATCCCTCAGCTTCCGGTTCTCCTCCCTCATCTCTTGGACAGAAGCCTCCGCTTGATCCTTTCGTGTCCTAATGTCAGCCAAAAGCTACTTGTGAGCCTCATTTTATTAGACATTTGCCTCTTTCAGCTCCTTCAGATCCCTGGCCAAGTTTTCTACCCCCATATTCGCAACCTCCCCGGCATCAGCTTTGGCCTTCAAAGTCCGGGTGATGCCACCAAGCCAGCAATCCTGGAGTTGGCCTTCGAACAAACACTTGTTAAAAATGAAAAACAGACACAGAAAAAAGACAAGTACAAAAACAAAAGCAAATACTTACAGTAGTAACATCCTCCTGCATAGAAACAAGAAAGTCATCGAGAGGCTCCCTCCGGTACTGCTGAAAGAGATATGTCCTAAGTCCAATCATGTGTGAGGATTTAGGAATAACTTTTACGTAATCTGTTTTGATTTCATTGATATTAATAAAAGACTTGTTTTGTTTTTTTATTACGGGCTCTATCTATTTAAATGTTTAAATATGATATACCACAGTTTAGAGTAAAGCTTTTTATGGATTGTGATGAGATCATAATAAAGAGACCAAAAAGATGATACCTCTAAACTTAAATAGTTCCTGGTCGTAGGATTACTAACTGGTAATTAATAATCAGCAAAGATCGGTACATATTATGCTTTCTTCATTATGAAGGATGTCTGTTCTCATAGACATTTGTGTGGTGACACTATAGCTAGTATGTAGGTGCTTATTATAGAATAAGTTCACTGAACATGACTCACACAGCTGAACAACTGATGGAGTTCACTCACGTGTCAGCAGTTGTTCAGATAGTGATAGTTGTACAAGTATCCTTAGACTTGAGGTCATCATAGTCATCTTGTGTACACTGAACTATGCTTTGGGTTAGTTCTTAGTCTCAAGGGAACATTATAAGGGCTCTACTGGGTATAGAAATTTGTACACGAAGATAGTGTATGATCAATAAAGGATCTACCCCTTCCAATGTAGGAAGAGAATGTTCAATGCTGATCCACTTATGTTAGTTCAGGAATCTCTGGCCAGAGTAAATGAAATTAGAAAGTAGTTTCTAATTTACATTAAATAGAACTAAGCATAGTGAATGGGAAAGCAAGTGATTAAATAAGATAGGCTTGACACAAGTTTCATGCCTTGTATTTAATCGTGACATTGCAGGGTAGAAGGAATTAATTGTACGGTAACTACTCACTGAATAGGTTTTTTGTATTCTAAGTAGTGAATTCGTATTATTCGGATAGTCGCGATATGCTGAGAAGTATCCCTAACGATGTAGAATAAATATGATTAATTAATTAATCATATTTAATGTAGAGAATTTATATAAATAATGATAAAATAGTTTTATTATTATTTATTTTTACTACCGGCTTAATATTGAACCTACATGGTCACACCATAAAAGAGAATGATTTAATGGTGGAGAAATTAATTAATAATGGCTGATAATTATTTATTTATGAAATAAATAATTAATTGGCAAATTTAATAATTGATTAAATGAGATTTAATTGATTATAAATTAACTAAGAAAAGTTCTTAATATTATTAATTAAGAATTTAATTTTTGGAAATTAAATCAAGTGAGAGAATTATTTCTAAAATGTTTAGAAAAACGATTAATAATTAAAAGGTGTTTTAATTATTAGTGAGAATAATAAAGGGTTAATAATAATAATATTTTATGGGAAAATTTTTAGCTGAAAATTTTGCCTATAAATATACTATTATAGACCCTATTTTTGCCTCAATCAAAAAGATTTAAAAAATCCTAATTCTCTCCATCTCCTCCTCCTTCATTACATCATTTTCTTGGTGGATACCGGTGGAGTGCTTCACACTTGAGGAGCAGCTGCTAAGGATCTCCGTTCATCATTTTTGGATCGCCATTAAAGACCTCCATCTTTCCATTAACGTAAAGCTTCTTAAGGTAAACATACTGAACTACGAATTAAATATTATTTTTCGCATGGATCCTGCGGAAGGTTTCGGTTTTTTTTAAGATTTAAATTTACGTTTTCGCTGCGTTTATGTGCTAAAAACCCTTCAATGGCATCAGAGCTATTTCCGAAAAGTTTTTAATTCGTTTATATGTTTAACTGTTTTTGATATATGAGCATGTACGTGATTCATCATGATTTGATGTTAATATAATATGCTTATATATGTATAGTTTTGAATATATGATATTCATGTGAGTTGTATAATCATAAGATGATTATGTAATCTGTATATATACTGATATATACATGATTTATGTTTGTTCTAATTATGAGAATCATATTAGATACGGATTCTGAATTGGCTGCTGCAGATTTGCTGAAATCTGGGTCTGGTGTCCGATTTACGCAAATTAATACCCTATTCCATAGGTAAACGAGCGTCTGAACAAAACTGATAGCTATAGCTATCACCAACTCGTCTGTAAGGCGGTTGACGTCTTTTACTGCCCGTAAACAGTGATTCTTGTTTTTCTGATTTGATTCTGATTTTTCTGATTTTTGTCATATTTTCTTTTTATGATTAGATCATGGATAATATGATATGTTAAGATCAGATTATGTGTTTTAACATGCTTTTATGTGTTGTATGAGCATGGTGGATGGTTATGGCATTTCGACCTTACTGTAATGGTTTTGGTTTTGGTTTTAAATACGACTTGCATGTCGTCAATCTTTGTAATCATAAATCTCGAATGTAACTCGAGTTATTCTTGTAAGTTCATTAGATTAGTTTTACTTTCAATCATGTAATGTAATTGAAGACTCAAGAAGGCTATCCAATGGAGGTGATACAAAGAAGAAGATGAGGCATACAAGAAGTCCAGACAATGAAGAAGACTTATGTAATAAGTAGTTGTATTTATTTCCATCACCATATTAGATTGACCTTGATCTTTATCATGAGCTTGATAAAGATCACATAGGATGGGGCCATAACCAAACACATTTACTTTAATGCACTTTACATTTACTTGTTTATTTAATTTTATATATGAGATATATGCCTATGTTTACCATGCGATGATAGATTTAGGTGAACTTAAATCAATATAAGGTGTGCTCTAGAAAATCTAGAAAAGGAATCGTTTCTTGCCTTAACAATAAATATTATGAATACGATCATGAGATTCTTGTGTTTATGAAACACGTAATTGAATATGAATTTTCAATATTGAGAGAAAGGATGATTCTGTCAACAACAGATTTCTATCTGTAAGAAAGGGTTATTAAGTGACGCTTCTTGACAATGCTCCACCCGATCTGGGAATCATCTGATTATCGATTATTGATTTGAAATATTTAATTTAAAAGGAAGAATCTCTTTATAATATGATTATAATTGTAACGTAATATAATCCCTCTAAAATTAAATAATATCAAGTAGTAATTGGCCAATGACACAACGGGCTTGTGTCGGTTATAGCCTTCCAACATGGTAGAAAGTGGCTCTTATTTTTAAATCATTGTCGTTTCGTGCTACAACCGAGGGCTTTGATTTCGAAATAAGAAATACTTGTCTATTACATAGAGATGTGTACATTGAATTAGAATCTAAAGGTCGGTACGTGCTACAGCCGTGGGCCGTTGGAGACTGATTCAATTGTACGAAATGTTGGGTTAGACTTGACTTAGAATATTGAGTTTGTCGTGCCACAGCCGTGACTCAATTATTCATAGTCGTGATATGCTGAAAAGTATCCCTCACGATGTAGAATAAATATGATTAATTAATTAATCATATTTAATGAATTAGAGAATTTATATAAATAATGATAAAATAGTTTTATTATTATTTATTTCTACTACCGGCTTAATATTGAACCTACAGGGTCACACCATAAAAGAGAATGATTTAATTGTGGAGAAATTAATTAATAATGGCTGATAACTATTTATTTATGAAATAAATAATTAATTGGCAAATTTAATAATTGATTAAATGAGATTTAATTGATTATAAATTAATTAAGAAAAAGTTCTTAATATTATTAATTAAGAATTTAATTTTTGGAAATTAAATCAAGTGAGAAAATTATTTCTAAAGTGTTTAGAAAAAGGATTAATAATTAAAAAGTGTTTTAATTATTAGTGAGAATAATAAAGGGTTAATAATAATATTTTATGGGAAAATTTTCAGCTGAAAATTTTGCTTATAAATATACTATTATAGACCTTATTTTTGCCTCAACCAAAAAGATTTATAAAACCCTAATTATCTCCATCTCCTCCTCCTTCATTACATCATTTTCTTGGTGGATACCGGTGGAGTGCTTCACACTTGAGGAGTAGCTGCTAAGGATCTCCGTTCATCATTTTTGGATCGCCATTAAAGACCTCCATCTTTCCATTAACGTAAAGCTTCTTAAGGTAAACATACTGAACTACGAATTAAATATTATTTTTCGCATGGATCCTGCGGAGGGTTTCGATTTTTTTTAAGATTTAAATTTACGTTTGCGCTGCGTTTATATGCTAAAAACCCTTCAACTGCCTCATCTCGGCAGTTATGGCGTAGTTTTCAAACAGATCCTTCTGGCGAGTCTCCGGAGTGAAACTAGCCAGAAGTGCCTTAAGGGTCTCCGGAGTATCCGGAGCCAACTCTATAGCAACCTTCTTCGAAGCCCTGCTCCCGGACCCCTCAACGTCTTCTTCCCGGTCTCCACAGGAGCACTTTTCCTCTTCCTTGGAGCCTTATCCTTCACCTTATCCTTCTCCTTCACCAACTCCGCCCGGGGCTCATTGATCTGGATGGTCATCCTCCCCGGACGAGTAGCCGCAGTCTGTCCAGCTCTGGAACCAGCATCACCAGCTTCAGCTTCGTCAACCTTCTTTTTACCAGCGTACAGGCTGTTCAGACCCCTGATCCTCCTACATCGCGCAGCCAAGTCCTTCAATTGTGCCGACATGTTGCTTGGATACGGTATCAACTTCGGAATACCTGTAATAGCGACAAATCAAACTTTAGGCTCGGACAAAAAAAGAAAATAATAGTAAAACATGTAACAGAAAAGTTAAAGAAAGGCAACCTACATCCAACAACATGCATATTCACATTATTGTTAAATGTGTCCCGGGTCCACTGCCCTCCGGGTGCCCCATAGAAGGCATACACCATCGTGAGAGCGTCTTGTCCAAGCCTCTGGACCGGAAATTTATCTGTTTTCAAATGAAATTTGTGGAGTGGCATGAACTCCAAATCCCCACCCCGTACAAATATGAACTCTCTGTGCCAACCCTTAAGGGAGTTTAACATACTAACCGGAAGCACCATCTTATCGAACGGATACCCACAATCCTCTATCCGGAACAGTAGCTCATATATCGGCCTACTTGTAGATTTTTTGATTCTAAAGAGGTGGTGGAAGAGCCTAAAGGTGGGAAGATAATCTTTAGCATGACAGCAGGCCAGGAACCAACTAATCCACTTCATAGAATTCGGGGCCAACTGAGTGAATGGAATTCCATACACATCCCGGCAGAGGGACTTGGTAAACTGGTGCAATCCTAGGCGCATACCCCAGAGATGCTCTAAGGGTATCCCAATATAACCCCCCCCCCCCTCCGTCTGTGATAAACCCTCTCATGGGCCTCCGGCCACCTCCACTCGTACTCCTCCCCGAGATTAAATGTGTGCCGGAGCGCACTATCGACCTCGGTGTCAGTATACTTCTCCCCAATTTCCTTGTGCACGGGGCCGCACTCATACCTAGTCCCTGGGGCGTTAAAGAACTGCCTATCCATGACCGCCTCATCGTAGGGCTCTCTCCCATCTAGCCCCTCCGGGCCCCCGTATACCTCGGATAAATCCCTGTAATAAAAACCAAGAGGTCTAGGGTCCCTCCTACACTGAACGAAATAGTGGTCCACATCCTCCCATGACCCATAATCATTGGATAGAGTACCCTCGGGCCCCAGAACTAAAGTTTCGGCTAACACTTGGACCGGTCTCTCTACACGGGGAAGCATTTCTAAGGAATCGCTACTGGAAGATGAAGAGGAAGAGCTAGGTTTTATTTCACCTATAAATTCAGGTCTATCTGGGTTATATTTCTTAAGGTTAGCTGTCTGCTTAAATCTTCTACCTTGCATATACTATACATATATATATATATACGCCCCGAAGTCAATGCCACACCTGAACCCAAACACAAAAACAAAAACAAAAACAAAAACAAGAGAAATTCAAAAACATGTATTATAGAAATCAAAGATTAAAACAAGATCTATACAACGTACACGTAATTATCCTCAAAAACATAAACCAAGAACAAATCCCAGATTCAACCTAAAATTAAATAGCCGAAAACCCATTTTTCTGCATACAAATCACACAAAATCGATGTTTTTTACACAAAACAAATACCAAATCCATTCCAAAACTCTACACAAACCCATAATAATACAAAATTAGACGCAAAAACTCCAAACCCATTACAAAACTTGAACAAAACTTATGATTATCAAGGAAAACTCACACGAAATGGTGGCATACATGGCACGAAGATGAAAGAAAACCACAAAAAGTGAAGGAGGAAGTGCAGAAACTTACAAGTAGCATGAGAAAGAGAAAGGCTTCAAACAAAAGCTTTAATATTCTTCCACAAATATCAGTTTCGCTCTCGATCTCGTGTTCGCGTAAAAGGAAAAAGTACAGGAGAGTGGAAGTATTTATAGGGGAGTGAGAGAAAGGGGTAAAAAGATGAACCGTATTTTAGCCAAAAAATACATCGACTCCACGTGGCAACTTCCCACTGGTCCGCAAAAAATAACTGCACAGCAGTTATTATACCCCTTGTCACGGTAATTATTGCAAAGGCACGTCTTTTTAGGAAAAGGGGGGAAAGGAAGCGTATTGTGCACTCAGATATACATATATACATATACATACACATCTGTGAGACCGGATGGAATTCCAACAGACTCTTGACACCCCGGATTTTTAGCCGTTACTTTTAAAAGTCCGGTCAAATCAAGGACAACATGTCCTTATCCATCCATCCTTATCCCGAAATTGTAATTTCCAATAAAAAAGACTAATCAAGTCAACCCCGGAGTCTCATTTTCATAACACCATGGAGTTAGGGGGAAACAAATCAAAGAAAAATCCCAAATTTTACTTCTAAGGGGGCGTTTGGTTAGAGGTAATTAAGAAAGGGAAAGGGAATTAACTACTTTAATTCTGTTTGTTATTGTTTGGTTAGAAAAAAGAATCATTCCTTTTGACCATTTTTATTATTGGGTTTACCCAACACTCCTCTATCCTGATTACCCGTTACCCTCTAGGTTTTACAATTCTCCTTCCCCGACCCATTGCCTCATCCTCCCTAGTATTATCAGTTACGCTCGTGCATATCCTCAGCGGAAAAAAGTTCTGAAACATCAATCGGACATCACACACAACATCTTCTTTCAACAACTCTCAAGGTAATTCTTCCTTTATTTTACTCTTTTTCACCTTCATCTTGTCACTTTTACAAGTCTGCTTTTTGTATTTTTTTGCTTTTCATGATTTTACTTTTTTCTACTTTTAATATTAAATTGGACACAGTTAATTGGAGTATTTTTTTGTATAATTTAGATATAAACTCAATTTTTCATCTATCACATTATATATATATATATATGTGTGTGTGTGTGTAATTTTCTATCATTTTATACAGAAATGGCTCGAATCAGTACTCCCCTGAGAAGTAGAAGAAATTGGGATTATATACGTTTTATAATTACAATTGTTAATTGTGTTATCTTGTTACATCTGATGTGGTACTCGGTAAGAAATGCGTTACATAATTCTCGTTGTATACAACTTGACAAAAGAACTAGAAGAAAAAGGAGATTGCATAACTTGAATCGAATGATAAGCGAGAGTGGCATTATGTGTAGAAATTTTCTCCGTGTAAATCGTAAAACATTTATTGTACTCCTTGAGATGGTTAGGGACATAGGTGGGTTGAACGAGACAAGAAATATGTGTTTAAAGTAGATTCTTGTAGGTTTTTCTGTATACACTAGCTCATCAAAAAAATAGAACAATTAGTGGTCACTTTTATAGAAGTGGTGAAACCGTTAATAGACAATTCCATGCATGTTTATTGGCAATCTTGAAGTTACATGAGGTTCTACTTAAAAAACCAGCACCCATACCTGAGGATTGCGATGACGAGAGATGGAAATACTTCAAGGTAATATTTATTTATTTACTTTAATAAAGAAAAGGCCTAAAACAACACATAATTTAAAATGATTGTTAACTTGTTTGTAGAATTCTTTAGGTGCACTTGATGGTACAATGATCAATGTAAATGTACCTTCTGAGGAATGATCAAAATATCGAACAAGAAAAGGTACCCTTGCAATGAATGTGTTAGGAGTATGTTCACCTGATATGGAATTCATTTATGTATTGCCTGGTTGGGAGGGATCCGCACACGACGGTCGGGTTCTTCGAGATGCAATTTTTAGGCCTAATGGTTTAAAAATTCCAAAAGGTAGTCAATCTAATTAGTACGTATATTTAATTCTTATTACAAACTATATAATAATAGTAAATAATAATAGAAAATATTTTTTGTGACAAGGTTGTTATTATCTTTGTGATGGAGGATATACTAATGGAGAGGGATTTCTTACACCATATAGAGGACATCTTTATCACCTTAAAGAGTGGGATAGTGGTTTACGTCAACCACACACGGCTGAAGAGCATTTCAACTTAAAACATGCAAGAGCTAGAAATGTTATTGAACGATGTTTCTGGTTATTGAAGGGGAGATGGGGAATCCTTAGAAGTCCATCTTGGTTTAGTTTACAAACATATGGTCATATTGTGATTGCATGTGCTTTATTACATAACTTGGTTAAAAGATATATGCTTCCACGATCATTTAATGATAATAAGTTGTATGAGGAGGATGACAGTGAGGATGATGGTGATGAAAATGATGAAGATAGGGATACAGAGTATACAAAAATTATTTCCGTAATCGATCCATGGATTAATTTCAGAAATCAAATGGCTCAAAACATGTTCAACGAGTGGAGAGCTAGACATAATCGTAGATTTACCTTGTGATACTACTTTATTTTGTTTATGGTTTAATATTATTCTTTGTATTTTACTTGAACTGCAATGTAAATGAATATCTTTTATCTCTAAGGCAAAGTTCAGTTCAAATTTGATCATTTTTCTTTGCTTTATTATTTGTGTATATTTTGTATATTTTGTGGTATGATCGTTATAATAGGATGGAAGAAAGCAGTGCAAGTGGAAATGATAGGGGCCGAAACAAACGCTTCTGGACTAACGACGAAGATAAAGTTCTCGTGTCTGCATTGTCAGAACTTGCTACTGATCCACATTGGAAATGTGAAAATGGTCTTAGGAACGGATATATGGTTCGCTTGGAGGAGGTCATAGGCAAGGCTCTTCATGGGTGTGGGTTAAAAGCGATACCACACATTGATTCAAGGCTTAAAACACTTGTTAGCAAGTTTAGAGTTATTTCTCAGATGCTTTCTACTAGTGGATTTGGGTGGGATGATGATAAAAAAATGATATATGTCGAAAGATCAGTCTATGACGAATATTGCAAGGTACGATCAAAATGTTTTTATTAATTATTGTTATAGTTTTATGTTACTTTAGTGTGTATTATTTTTAATTATATTTTTCAAACTCATACTTCACGCAAGAACTTATATGGAACTGCATTTCCATACTTCAATGATTTGATGGCCATTTACGGTAAGGACTATGCTACTGGAAAACCGGCTGAAGGTGATGTTGATGCGGTCAGTAACATGGAATAAACGACTCTGGGTCAAGTTACTCTTGACTCAAGTGATGACGAGGAAGATGTTGTAGGTGATGATGTCACTGAAACTGTTGAATCTGAGGCTCCCCCGTCAAATAAAGCAAAAACTGGAAAATCCTCTAATAAAAAAGGAGGGAAGAAAATTATTGATCCTGCAAGTTCTAAAATTTCTCACTTACAATCTTTTATGAAAGACATGAATGTTCATATCTCCACCACGGCTAATGTTATGTCACGTGCTGATGAAAGAGAGCAACAATTAGCTGAAAAAAGTGAGAAAATGATAGAAAAATTATTGTCATTCAATATGGAAGGTGTCAGCAATACTCAAGTCTTTGAGGTAGCCGGCATTCTAACATTACAACCGAACAAGCTCTTAATTTTTAACAAGTGTCTAACTGCATTGAAAGCCTCATTTGTCAAAAATCTTCTTGGGGTGAATAGTGAAGATTCCATTTGAATCGCTATCGTTGTATCACAATGATTAATCCGTAACGTTGCATTTGTAAAGACAAGAATTTTTTATATTTCCATTTCTGCATTTTGATTCTGTTGGTGAGTCTTAGAAAATAAGATTTTATAGATATTGAGTTTGTTTTGAAGAGACAAATCCGTTTTTAGGATTCTGTTTCTGCATCAGCTTCTTTTTATATTTTTTTATCACGGACAATTGTAACTGGTGTCTTGAGCCTGTTATCATGTTGCCAAGAATTAGCATGATAGATTCTCTGTTATTTTATAGAGGGCTGCTTTGAATTTTTGATTGTTATGTGTTTGTAATTGGCATATGGTCTATGGTTTATATTTTAGTTTACTCTCGTTTTGATTGTTTTATTTAGAGATTTGGCGGGTTCTGTAACTTCTGTTTACTTGCACAGGAGTGTTTTTTTCTTAGTGGCTATAATTTTAGAGTGGCCAAGGTTATTTAATTGTCTGTATACTTCACTCTGCATTCTTTCTTAGGAAACATGGTCTGATCAATGTCAATTTCTAATTTTATAGTTGAATGATATAATTGATTATTAAAATCTAGATAGTTGGGGGGAAACTACCAAACACACTTGTTTGGTTGGTGTTGTTAGATTACCAATGGATGTCAGTGGAGAGAATATGGACAGAAGGTGCACCATGGCTGCTGGTTGTCCAGTTCCGAAACAGGTATCCAAAAACTGCTATATCAGGACAATCGAGGGTAAAATATCTGTTATTTTTTACCTGGTTTACCAAAGTTGCAGGTCTTTGCTGCATCCCTTCTCTATTACTGTTACATGCTTTCATTTGTTTGGCTACTTACACTCTTAGCATAAATAAACATTTTAAATCTCTGGGACACTGGCCCAACGATTACTCTGTATGTGTAGCTCATTTTTTAATATGTATATCTATAGATAGTTTTATGTGAGCCTTCACAATGATTTTAATTTACACTTCAGTCCAAATACCATTACCCGTGTACTCTAAAAATGGCATGTGCGAAACCTGGTCATCCAAATTGTTTATTTCTTCTGATATTTTTGACTTCATTAATTGCAAGAACTAATATGTCATGCAAGTAAAGATCAAATAAACTCAGGTTTCCTCGTGAATATTGGTGTAGGCTTGTTTAGGCATGTTTTGTTTTCCTTAAGAAACATGACTAATTACAATTATGCTGAATCACTTCCTATAATATTCTTATTTCCCCACCTTACTGGCTAAGCACCAGAAATTTCTAGGGAGAAAAGATTTAGACAGATATTTTGATGTTGAGAAGCTATAGTTCTTGTTGTTTGTTCCACGTCCGAAGAAACTCCGGAATAGAGATAATTTGGTTCAACGGTTTAGTTCAACGATAATTCCCTAATTTTGATTATTACAAAAATAGATAAATAGTGTTATATATCTAATAAACTACTAAATTATTAAACTACTACTAAATATAGTATACTTATCCTACTAAACTACGAATACAACTTATCCTATTATTAAAAGATATAAATAATAGTGTTATATATTTGCTAAACTACTAAATTGTTAAACTACTAGAAATAGTCTATTTATTCTACTAAATTACGACCACATTTCATTCTATTATTTTTATTATAAATTTATAATTATTATATATTTATATAAATATTTTAAAAATATAATATAACTGGATTAATAAAAATTTAAAATATTAATGGGAACCGTGCATCGCACGGGATTTATGCAAATATACTATAATAGCCGGAATGGGGTATAATTTGTAGTTTGGTTAACCCCTCATTTTGGTTATCCCTTTCTATCACGACCGTCGGATCTTCTTCATCAAATAATCAGAGCCGTTAGATCTAAATACTATCAAATACACTCCACGCGTTCTCAGGTTCGAATCCTGTCAAAAACAAACATTTATATTATTATTTATAAATATACATATAAATTCTCATGTTCGAATCTCATTATAACAAACATTTATATTATTTATAAAGATACTGTTATGGATAAAAAACTAAGGTTATTATTTGCTGTATTTATTACTAAGATTCGGGAGCTCAAGGCCTTTAATGGCTGCTCTCGTGTTTCGTAGCTTAACTCTGCCTTTACGAGATGCCTACATATCTCTGTGAATTAGAGAATCAAGCCAAAAAACGTAGTTCTGATTTGTGGGGTGAGGCCCCTTATATAGATGTTGGGAGTCCTTGAATTGGACTTGGTATAGGAGACTTGGTGGGCAAGTCTCATAATTAGAATGGACTTTGGAGTCCTAGATAGTAGGAAACTGATTCCTTATCCTTTTAGGTGGCCTTGAGGCTGATCTATAAGGATTTATATCCTTATCGGGACTCTTCTCAATAGCTGATTTTTCCCTTATTAATTAATTACGAAATTAATTAATAATCAGGGCTTTTGGGCCTTCTTTATTCCATCAGGTCTGATCTGGTCCATCAGGCTTAACCTTTCTGGTCTGAGTATCATATATCTTTTTATTGGGCCTAGCAGCCCACACCTTGCAGTAATAAATTATACTATCATAATTTATTTATCCCTATCGTTTGCCCCCCAACTTTTGGGAAACATTGATTAGGTTTCGCAGAAGTTAAGACTGTTTATTCCCTTACAGGGTTTCGTTTTCGCATAAAGTGTGGAGCGACCTACACATTTACAATGAATTTTCCTTTTATTCAGGAATTATCTTAATTTCCAGGAATTTTTCCCTTATTTCCGGGATTTTTCCCTAATTTCCAGGATTTTTCCCTAATTTTCTGGATTTTTCCCTAATTTTCTGGGATTTTTCCTTAATTTATGGATTTTTCCCTAATTTTTTGGGATTTTTCCTTTAATTTCTGGATTTTTCCCTAATTTTCCGGGATTTATCCTTAATTTTCTGGATTTCTCCCTAATTTCTGGGATTTATCCCTATTTTTCTGGATTTCTCCCCAATTTCTGGGATTTATCCCTATTTTTCTGGATTTTTCCCTAATTTCTGGGATTTATCCTTAATTTTCTGGATTTTTCCCTAATTTCTGGGATTTATCCCTAATTTTCTGGATTTCTCCCTAATTTCTGGGATTTATCCCTATTTTTCTGGATTTCTCCCCAATTTCTGGGATTTATCCCTATTTTTCAGGATTTCTCCCCAATTTCTGGGATTTATCTCTATTTTTCTGGATTTTTCCCTAATTTCTGGGATTTATCCTTGATTTTCTGGATTTTTCCCTAATTTCTGGGATTTATCCCTATTTTTCTGGATTAAAATCGATCAGGATGTATACAAAATCGATCAGGATTCCTGACCGATTTCGATCAGGATCCTGATCGAATTAGCTCAGGAACTTACATTCTGGTCGACAGGATTCCTGATCGATTTCGATCAGGATTCTGATCGAATTGGCCTTCAAAGTGACACCCTAGTCGACTGATACATGGGCTTAATCGACCAGGATTCCTGATCGATTTCGATCAGGATTCTGATCGAATTAAGTGGCTTTCTACCATTCTGATCGAATAGAATATCGATCAGGACTCTCTTCTGCGTCGATCAGGACTCTGATCGATCTTAGGGGATTTCTTCCCTCCTGTTCGAATGAGATATCGATCAGGATCCTTTTTTGCGTATCGATCAGGATTCTGATCGATCTTAGGGGATTTCTTCCCTCCTGTTCGAATGAGATATCGATCGGGATCCTTTTTTGCGTATCGATCAGGATTCTGATCGATCTTAGGGGATTTCTTCCCTCCTGTTCGAATGAGATATCGATCAGGACTCTCTTCTGCGTCGATCAGGACTCTGATCGAACCAATTTAAAATTCTAGTCGATTTTTGACCCTTCATTTTCCATAGGAGCTTCTAGATTATTCCTGATATTTCTAGTAGATGGGCTTTTAGGTTGGGCCTGGCTAAATGGGCCTAGAAACGCCTCGTATTCCGAGCTTTTCGCCTATATAAGTGTAGTGTGAAGTGAGAATCTTCACTTCACTTCTCATTTCTCATTTTCTCTCACAAATCTCTCTAGAGTTCGCCCTTTGAGAAGGCGATTTCCGGCGACCTCAGCCACCGCAGCTCCACCTTTCTCAGGTTTTTCTGGGTTTCAAGCCTTCAACCGAAGCATATCAATGGCGGATCGTGACTTGGCTCGTTTGCAGAAGATGAATGTCTCTAAGAGAGGTACAAACATTCAAATTCAATCTCCATATACTTCCCTACTTGATATGATTAACTCGAGAGGTGATGAATATCCCTCTCTATCTGAGTTAGATTCGTATAATCATGGTAACACCTTTCATGAGTTAGATGGTAGGATAGAGTCTATGAACACCCTGTACAGACTTCCACCCCACCTTAGGATTACTCCAGCCGCCCTTGGGGATAGGTTTTGTAATTGGGAGGGGGATACTTTGTTTATCTATCGAGGAGCCCTGACCGCGGGTCTCAGGTTCCCATTCCATGAATTTATTCCTCGCTTACTTGCAGATGTACAAATTAACCCTTGTCAACTCCCTCCTAACGCTTGGAGGAACATTATCTGTTTTATGGTCCTTTGTCTTAGAAATAATTTTCCTCTTTCCGTAGCTGTCTTTAGGAAAGTTTTCCAATTCTATAATAGCGCCATGAGTCAACCAGGTTGTGTCTTAATTCGTCAACGGCCCAAAATCCCTCACATCTTTGATAGTAATTCCATAGTTGAGAACAACCCTAAATGGAGGGACGAGTTTGTGAGGCTGACCTGGGCTGGGGGTGATTGGGACACACTCTTCCGTAGGCCCTTTTGCAAAGTGTCAGATGGGAGTCCAGGTAGCATCAGATTATCTGATGAGGAGGAGGTGGCCTACCAAGCCTTAATTTCGGATGATGGGAAAACAGACACCTGGACCCTTTTAGAGGAGTTTTCCTTGAAGAAAGTTGGTCTCTCTCAGGCCAGTGATAAGGGTAAATTTATAACTGGATAACCATTTTTCCTTCCCGTTAATTGTAACATTTTATCTCCTGCAATTTAATATTCTTTCTATCTTTCTTTTTCAGCTTGCGAGGCCATCAATAATGTCAACAGGCCCAAGGAAGGGGAGTCAGGCCGCCATAAGAGGGCCAAGCTAAACAGGGACCCCAGGAGCAAACCTGACGCTCCTTCTTTTCTTAAGCCCCACGTCCCGGTGGTCGAGCTGGGGGACGATGTGGATCCTCCACTTAAGGTACATTCCTTCAGGCCTAACTGAGGCTTCAGGAGGAGCGATACGGTGGTTGGATCCACCAAACATGCTAAGGATTGGTCATACCATTCCATCACTCCTCACGATTTCACTGACATTGTTACGGGGAGTGATATCGAGACTATTGAGCTTCTGGGTTCTCAAGCCCAAGCTGCGGTAACTTTCTTTTTTCTCCTTTTCTTTGAATCCCAACTTTCTCGTATTTCAACGAACTTGTGCTAACTCATACATATTTCTTTGCAGAGTAATACCTACTTCCAGGCGGCCCTCCACCAGGCTAGGTCCTGGAAGGGTAACTCAGATGGGTTTGAGAAGGAGATGAAGAAATGGGAAGAGAGAGCCAAGGTCCTGGAGAAGAAGCTGGACACGAAGAAAGAGGAGCTGGCTAAGGCTCATTCCGAGCTGGTGAAACTTAGGAGTGATAAGGATAAGCTCATTGATGACTACATGGATTCTGACAAGTTTAAGAATCTCATGGAGATTCATGATGAGGGTCTTTATTCCCTACAGTTTACTCAGGGATGGGATGCGGCCGTAAAGGCGGTTTCTGAGAAGCACCCGGGCTTAGTCGACCCTAAGGACTTTATAAGTCCCGAGCAGGCTGAGTCGGAGGACAGCATAGACGCCCTCTTCAACTCCCCTCAGCCAGATGATCGCATCTTGGATCCTAACACTGCTTCTCATCCCGCTTCCCCTGCGAAGGACGCTGAAGGCGCTGATAAGGAGCAAGAGAATGAAGGCTCCCGCATGGAGGAGTAGTTTTTCTATTCTGTAATTTTATCCTTAACTTATGTCTGGACTTTTGTTTGTATTAAAACTTATTACCCTCCGGGGCTATTTTATATGCTACTTTCCTTATTTGCATTCTCTCCTTCATTTTTCCGATACTTTAATATTCAAACTTGGCTTAATGGGCCACACAAGTATTATCACAACTCAAACATCCATAGGTTGAAATAATTTCGAACTCTTCAATTTCAAGTCTGGTTTTCCAAAACCTTACATAATATGGGTTCGACCCTGATCTATAATAGCTAAAAAATAAAAATCCTATGCAAATAAAGCTTCAAGGTGCTTTTAAACCTACTTGTCATAATGACAAGTGAGAATCGTACTTCGACCATCTTACACGTAGTAAACCTTCAGGTTTTGTGCGTGCCAGGTTCTCGGGACTTCAAAACCATCCATAGTCTCCAGCTTGTAGGTTCCTCTACCCTGAACTCTCTTGACTCTATACGGCCCTTCCCAATTTGGGGCAAGCTTTCCTTTCTGTCCGACACCAGAAGCCTCTATTTTTCTCAAGACTAGGTCACCTTGTTTGAAAAACCTCTCTTTAACCCTTAGGTTATAGTAGAATGAAGCCTTTTTCTGATATTCTACTATCTTTGCATGTGCTTTATCTCGTACTTCATCGATTAAATCCAGGGCTAACCTCTGCCCTTCCTCATTTTCTTCTGCATTGAAAGCTTGAATCCTTGGAGAGGAATGTGATATCTCTACTGGAACTACTGCTTCTGCCCCATATGCCAACATGAAGGGAGTTGCTCCTGTCGTGACTCTACAGGTAGTCCTGTAGGCCCATAATATTGGAAGTATTTCATCCACCCAATTATTTCTTGACTTCTCGATCCGCTTCTTTAGTCCATCCAGGATTATCCGATTTGCTACCTCTGCTTGCCCATTGGCTTGCGGGTGAGCCACAGAGGTGAATCGTAACTCAATTTCATTTTCTTCACAATACTTCTTAAATTCCTCATTGTTGACTTGTGTTCCATTGTCAGTGACGAGGATACGGGGAATTCCATATCGGCACATAATGTTTTCCCACAGGAATTGTGCAACCTGCTTAGTTGTGATTTTGGCCAAGGGTTTGGCTTCGATCCACTTGGTGAAATAATCAATGGCTACAATCAGAAACTTCCTTTGTGTCGTGGCCATAGGAAAAGGCCCTAGAATATCCATCCCCCACATAGCAAAGGGAATAGGTGAGTTGATAGAGGTCAGCATCTCGGGGGGTTGTCTAACAACTGGTGCATGCTTCTGACAGCGATCACACTTCTTCACATATTCTTTGGCATCAGCCATCATTTTTGGCCAATAGAAACCTAAACGGGTTATCTTATGAGCCAAGGCCCTGCCCCCCAAGTGTTGCCCACAAATACCTTCATGCACTTCTTCAAGAGCCAAGCGTGCCTCATCGGGCCTGAGACACCTCAAGTAGGGAACCACGAAAGATCTTTTGTAAAGAATCCCATCTATCAAAGAGTACCTTAGTGCCCGAACAGTTAACTTCCGTGCTTCAGTTGCATCGCTTGGCAACCAACCGGTCTGAATGTGAGCCTTGATGGGATCAATCCATGACGTCCCCAAGCTTATGGGAGCCACTAGCTTAACATCTATGCTTCGTGTCTTCAAAACACGGAAGTACACACTTCCTGAACTTTCTTCAATCTCAGACGAAGCGAACTTTGATAGCGCATCTGCCTTAACATTTTCTTCCCTTGGAATGTGTTCAACATGGCATTCATTAAATTGGGTCAGCACAGCCCTTACTAGGCGGACATACTTAGCCATCGTATCATCCCTTGCCTCAAATTCTCCCTTTACCTGGGATATGATCAGCTTCGAGTCTCCACGGACCTTTAAGTTTTTGACTCTAAGTGTCCCAGCTAGACCAAGGCCAGCTATCAGGGCTTCATACTCTGCCTCATTGTTTGTGGTTGCAAAATCTAGCTTCATAGCATACTCAATTAAGAACCCATCAGGGCTTTGCAAAACCAACCCTGCTCCACTGGAGTTTGTTTTTGATGCCCCATCAAAATAGAGAACCCAATATTCTTTATCATCCTTCTCTTTGCCCCCATCATCGACTTTCTTGTCTTGAGGTACGGCATCTTCCTGCCCCCCGGCTTCTTGGTTGGGTATGGTACATTCCACCACGAAGTCAGCTAGTGCCTGGGCTTTTATTGCCGTACGTGGTTTATACTTGAGATCGAACTCTCCCAGCTCTATTGCCCACTTAATCAATCTCCCACTTGCCTTGGGACTGTGAATGATATTTCTCAGGGGCTGATTTGTTAGCACCTCAATCTGGTGAGCCTGAAAATAAGGACGCAGTTTTCTCGAAGCCATTACCAAGGCTAAAGCGAATTTCTCAATAACTGAATAATTCAACTCAGCACCATGCAGAATTTTGCTGACATAGTAAACGGGTTTCTGGACTTTCAATTCCTCCTTAACCAACACCGCGCTCAAGGCGCTCTCTGAAACGGCCAAGTACAAAAATAAAACTTCACTCAGAACTGGCTTAGCCAACAACGGGGCCTGGGCCATATACTTCTTTAATTCTTCAAATGCCTTCTGGTTTTCCTCACTCCATACAAAGTCTTTGATGTTCTTTAGTGATTTGAAGAATGTCAAGCACTTGTCTCCTGACTTGAAGATGAATCGTCCTAGCGCCGCAACCCTTCCTGTGAGCCTCTGAACATCCTTGACAGTTTTTGGCGGTTCCATATCCAGGATTGCCTTTATTTTATCGGGGTTAGCCTCAATTCCCCTCTTTGAGACCATCAATCCCAAGAATTTTCCAGATCCTACTCCGAAAGCACACTTCGTAGGATTCAACATCATCTTGTGGTACCTTAGGACCTCAAAAGCTTCCCTCAAATGGGTTATATGATCAGTCTTTACTAGACTCTTGACTAGCATGTCATCAACATAGACTTCCATAATCTTTCTAATAAGATCCTTAAAAATTTTATTCACCAACCTTTGATAGGTGGCTCCTGCATTCTTGAGACCAAACGCCATAACAAGATAACAATAAACACCAAAGTCAGTGATAAATGATACCTTTGGAATGTCATTCTTATGCATTTTGATCTGGTTGTATCCGCTAAATCCATCCATGAAACTCAGCATCTCATGTCCAGCAGTGGCATCAATCAAAGTATCAATTATAGGCAGCGGAAAACAGTCTTTGGGGCATGCATCGTTCAGATCAGTGAAGTCTATACACATCCTCCACTTTCCATTAGCCTTCTTCACCATTACAGGGTTCGCTAACCACTCCAGAAATTGAATCTCCTCAATGAAACCAGCCTCTAAGAGCTTTTCTACTTCCTGTTTTATAGCCTCTTGTCTTTCCGGGGCAAAATTTCTTTTCTTTTGTTTCACTGTCTTCCGGCTTGGATCCACGTTTAGCTTGTGAGTAATTAACTCCGGGTCTATGCCTGGCATATCAGCTGCTGACCATGCAAACACATCACTATTTTCTTGCAAAAATTTCACTAACTTCCCTCTAAGGGGCTCCTCTAATGTGGCTCCAATGAAAGTCATCCTCTCAGGATTCTCGGGGTCTAAAGGAACCGAAACCAATTCTTCTGCTGGCCTTCCTCTATTCTCATCATTTTCTCGAACATCCATATCTTCAATAGGAAGAACCTGCCCCCCGACTCCATCTGCCCTCAAAGAGGCCACATAACAGCTTCTAGCCATTTTTTGATCTCCTCTCTCTTCTCCAATCCCGTTTCGGGTGGGAAACTTCATGACTGAATGGTAGGAAGAGGGGACTGCCTTGAAGGCATGTATCCATGTTCTCCCCATAATAGCATTATAAGTTGAACTAGCCTTTACCACCACGAAATCCAGCATCTGCGTTGCTTGCCTTGGCTCCGTACCTATGGTGGTCGGCAATTTGATTATCCCTTCCACAGGACATTCTACTCCAGCAAATCCATATATCGGCATGTCGGTTGGTGTCAACTGGGAGTCGTTATACCCCATCCTTAGAAAGGTGTCGTGGAGCAAGATATCCACAGAAGCACCATTATCCACAAGGACCCTCTTAACCGGGCTATTTCCTATTATCGGTGTTATGACGAGCGGGTCGTCATGGGGAAACTTCACACCCTCTAGGTCGGAATCATCAAAAGCCAATGTTACTTCTGTCCTGGCCCTCTTCGGGGCTTCACCAACAATATGCATAACCTCCCTGGTGTATGCCTTTCTGGAATTTTTGGACAATCCAGCAGCAGTTGGACCTCCAAAGATCGTGTTTATCACAGGTCCTCGAGGGCGTCGTGGTCCTCCAAAAATTGCATTTATAACCGGCCCTCTAGGTTGGGGATTCCGCCCCTGATTATCTTGGTCCCTCCTACGATCTTCAAAGTTCTTCCTTCCATTATTGTTTCTGTCCCCTCCATCTCCAGTATACTTGTTCAACCTTCCTTTTCGAATCAAAAACTCAATTTCATCTTTCAATTGCCTACACTCATCGGTGTCATGGCCAATATCCTTGTGAAACCTGTAATACTTGCTCTTATCTAGCTTGGCGGGATCAGCCTTCAAGGGCTTAGGCCAGCGAATATCTCTATCTTTCTCAATCTCCATCAAAATCTGACTTCTAGGAGCACTCAGCTTAGCGTATTCAGTGAACTTTAGCCCAGGTCCTCCCTTCTTGGGGGTTGAATCAGGGTTTTGTTCGGTTCTGGGATATTTGTCCTTAGCGATATACTCCAGATCAGTTTTTCGCTTCTTGCCTCCAGTGGGCTCATTACTTAGTACGGTCTTCCTCATACTTTCTTCAACCTTGGTATACTTCCCTGCCCTCTCTTGGAGCTGCAACATGCTTTCAGGGGGACGTTTGGCCAAGGACATCTTAAAAAACTCGTCCCTAGTTCCTTGTTGCAGTGCTATCATGGCTACCTTATCATCAAGGTCCGGGACTTTTAAAGCCTCCTTTGTGAAACGATTCAGGTAATCTCTCAAGGATTCCTTAGCTCCCTGCACAAGACTCATAAGAGATGCTGAACTTTTCTCATGGACTCTTCCACTGATGAATTGCTTAATAAAAGCCTGACTTAATTCTCTGAACGACCCAATAGAATTTGGGGGTAAACGACTGTACCATCTTTGAGCCATACCCGACAGGGTTTGAGGGAAGGCCCGGCACTTAATAGCGTCATTCACGGGTTGCAGCAGCAGTGCATTAGAGAATGTCCTGACATGGTTAGCGGGGTCTCCGGTGCCATCATAGGCTTTGATAGTGGGCATCTTGAATTTTCTTGAGATATGGGCATTCATTATTTCTTCTGTGAAGGGTGGAGTTGGATCATCAGGGTCTCCAAGGGGAAGGAGATTGCTTGGATCAGTTCTTGGAAAGACAGCCCTTCTTCGTACCGGACCATCCAGGTCTATGACAAGAGGAGGATTTCTCCCCCTAGGAGGCATCTGGGGTCCGGTGGCCTGGTGAGCTTCCAAGTCACGCCTCAGCCTTTGGATCTCAGCCTCATGAGCCCTTATCCTTTCCTGCACTTCCTGGGGATTCGCCCCTTGGGTGCTTCGAGGGCGTTGCCTTCCATCGGCCATCGGCTCCTTGCCTGGACGTCTCCTTCTTGGGGCCACTTCATCATCCGAAGATTCGGAATCTCTCTCAGTGTAAGGACCAGAAAATTCCCGATCCTCGGGGATAGGAGCCAAACCTCGTATATAAGGGGGTGATTGCCCTCGTGCTTCACTTCGCCCAGCATATCCACTTCCTCCAACCTCGGGGTAAAGGGGCATCCCATAAGGGGGGTTAGTGGTAACAACAGTTGAATATTCATACCCGACGGGTCGAGAATTCACAGGTATATGTACTTGTTGAACTTGAGGATTCGTACCTTGAATAGTCGGGGGAGTCGTCCCTTGTGGCTGAGATTGAGTTGCCCTTATCTGGGTTTCCGCTTGAGTAGATGCATAAGTTGAGTGGGGAGGAATCTCCACGGTTGACGAAATCACCTGAGTTGTCCCTGATGGTGTTCCCTCCTCCAGAGCGCTAGTTGTTCTCCGTGTTCTTGCCATGGTTGTTGTTCGTGATTCCCACAGACGGCGCCAAATGTTATGGATAAAAAACTAAGGTTATTATTTGCTGTATTTATTACTAAGATTCGGGAGCTCAAGACCTTTAATGGCTGCTCTCGTGTTTCGTAGCTTAACTCTGCCTTTACGAGATGCCTACGTATCTCTGTGAATTAGAGAATCAAGCCAAAAAACGTAGTTCTGATTTGTGGGGTGAGGCCCTTTATATAGATGTTGGGAGTCCTTGAATTGGACTTGGTATAGGAGACTTGGTGGGCAAGTCTCATAATTAGAATGGACTTTGGAGTCCTGGATAGTAGGAAACTGATTGTTTATCCTTTTAGGTGGTCTTGAGGCTGATCTATAAGGATTTATATCCTTATCGGGACTCTTCTCAATAGTTGATTTTTCCCTTATTAATTAATTACGAAATTAATTAATAATCAGGGCTTTTGGGCCTTCTTTATTCCATCAGGTCTGATCTGGTCCATCAGGCTTAACCTTTCTGGTCTGAGTATCATATATCTTTTTATTGGGCCTAGCAGCCCACACCTTGCAGTAATAAATTATACTATCATAATTTATTTATCCCTATCAGATACATATAAGTTTTCATATTCGAATCTAACTCACCAACAATAAACATTTACATTGTTATATACGACTAAGATCTCATCAATAATATACTATTTATACTATTTGAACCTAACTTAAAATTGTAACTATATAATCATTATATATTATTTAATTATTTACATTGAATTTTAATAAAATTATATAAAAAATTTAAAATATATAATTACTAACCAAGACCCGTGCATCACGGGCCGTAAGCTAGTATAAGTAGATGACAAAACAGTCGTATTTCTAACAAAAATGCATAAGAAGAATCTAATAGTACAATACTCAACATTTGCATCTCCTGATGTGTCAGCTGAAACTAGTCCCAAAAATGCATAAGAAGAAAGTGATAACAGTGTTCTTTCTACTGGTGAAGGGCTGGGCAACTCAAAAATATTGGAAAATGATCAAAATAGCACAAACATTGTTACAGAAAAGAAGCTTAAGAGAAGGACATATAGAGTTCCACTTAAGGTGAACCTTGATACGTCAAGCATCTCCTGACACAATGATGAAGTGAAATGTAATTTAATGTTTTGTTTTCTTGCATATCTGAAATCTGTTTTGCTTTTTGTAGATTACTGAAAAGCTGTTGCATAAATTCATCAGCATTGAGATGCATTTTTATATATAAGCTATTGATATGGGATGTAAGAAGTGGAATCTTTTAAATAAGTTTCATTCTACTTGAGAATTTTGTTGATGGTTGATGTATAAGACAAGTACTCAGTAGCTCCAAGATTTTTCCTGTATATTGTTGTGAAGAGACAGATTGGTTTTAGCTTTACCTGTATATTGTTGTGAAGAGACATGAAGATTTTTTATTTTTATAGCCTCCTAATTTTTGGTTTTTATATTGTGTTATAGTTGGATTAATGTGGCATTGTAGCTACTAAAATCTGTCTTAGCACTGCAAATCTGAACCACTGTTAAAATAAGTTGCATGTTAGTTGGACTTCAATGTCAATATTTGTAAAATTGGTGGAGACACCTCCACGCTTTATATGTAATTGGTTGAGCAACAACAATAGTAACTAAGTTGATTCCCAAGTAGTTGAACCAAACAAGCACAAATATAATGAAGATAATGGGATAACTGCTTATTCTGTTTGTGGATATCAACCAAACAAGGAAACCAATTCCAAATCATTTCTTTCCTTTCCCCTGTTTTCCTTTCTAATTCCCTTTCTCTTTCTCGAGTATGAACCAAATAGCCCCTAAGTAGTTCAATGAACCCCACCTTGAACACATATCTAAATGACTAACCAAGTTAACTTCGAAGTCTCATATTCATAACACCCCGGAGTTAGGGGCAACAAATCAAAGAAAAACCCCAAATTTTTCTTCTAAGTAGTACAAGAAACTCCACTTTAAATACAAATCTAAATGACTAACCAAGTCAACCCCGAAATCTCATATTCATAACACCCCGGAGTTGTTGGGCAACAAACCAAAGAAGAACCCCAAATTTTTCTTCTAAGTAGTTCAAGGAACCCCACCTTAGACACAAATCAAAATGACTAACCAAGTCAACCCTGAAATCTCATATTTGAAAGACCCGGGAGTGTGGAGAAACAAATTAAAGAAGAACCCCAAATTTTTCTTCTAAGTAATCCAAGGTAAACAAATTTACTCCCCCATCCGGGAAAACACGCTTAAGGGAGTGGGAGCCAAATGATAGCCCAGAAAACCCGCATAAGGGAATGGGAGGCAAATGATAGCCCATAATAGTTTAGACCCAGTAAGAGGAGCCCGGGGCCCAGTTAACAAATAAAGGAAGGGCACCCGGACATGTGGCAACATTTTTACCGTCCAGGTGGCCCGGATCTGGAACCTTCTAACGGTCCGGATCTGAGGACACGTTGGCCCATCACGGCCGTCCACGCGTGCCTCCATCCAGAATTCATCAACTGTCCAGATCCAAGGTACAAACCCCTAAATCCTAATGAGAAACTTATAAAAGACTGATCAAAAGTTGTATTGGGGGTTACTGAATCTCTACTATCTATCTGTTTAATTCCTATATTACCCTTTCCCCTCCGAAACCATCTCACTCTCACGTCGGAGGTGCCGTGGGGACGCCACTCCCCTCGGATTTTGTTTTGCAGGAGCCCATCCTACGGCTACACCGCAAACACTATATTTTTCGCATAAACTGAGGCTGAGTATGGGTAGAAGGAGGAAAAGACCCCGGAATGATCTGGAATTATTAAGTATTTTTTTTTTTTGAACAATGCTGCAACTAAAAAATTAAGTGAAATATTGCAAAACATAATCATATTACATAAGTATTACTATATTAATACAAATTTTACAAATCACATACAATTTACTCGTAAAATATTACAAAATATATTATCTTACATAAAATAGTTAGTTTGTAGTTGCATATAGATCTGGCAATACTGGTATACGACACGTGAACACGGTACGAAACGACACAAATAATTAGTGTTTCGGTTCGAAAATTTTGTACACGAACACGAAAGTGCACGAACATGAAAAAACACGAATATAATTAGTGTCGGATTTGGGTTTCCAATATAAGTACACGACGCGGAACGAAAATACACTGAATAAATAATTAATTAAATTTTTAAAAATATATAATATACATATATATACTTAATACCAAATGTGAATTTTACCTATTCTAAATAACATATAGATAATTGTATATATTAAAATATATTTTATTGTTTCTTGATTATGTGAGTGAGCACTTCACCATTTAATCATCTATTTTATTTTTTAACAATTAATATTTTTCGTATATAATCCGTGTACTTTAGTATACTAAAGCGGGTAAATACGAATATATTAGTTCCGGGTTAGTGTCACCAAATTGGTACACGAATGCAAATTCGGGTCGGGTTCGGATTTAAGGTTTGGTACACGAAAACACGAAAGCACACGGAACGTTTGTAGACGACATGGAACGTTGCCGGGTCTAGTTGCAGACTAGTGAAATATATAAAATTTGCAAGATTTTCATTAACATACTAATTTTGATATAATATAATTCGTAAAATTATACGTAGGTGATATTTTACCTAAAATTTTAATTATAAATATATATGAACACCGATACTTTACAAAAAATAAGAATTTCATAAAACTTTGCTCTCAGAGTTTTGCAGAGAGATATATGATATATTAGTTCAAAGGAGACACGGTTTCCTGAATTACATTCAAGCAAGTTTTTGCACGAAAAACATTAAAACCGGAAAATTTAAAAATCATATCTAATGTTTAATTTTACAAAACAAACATGGTTTAACTTTATAAACTCATTGAGTCGTACAAATAAAAAATCGGCGATTAATTTAATTAATCATTGACAGAAATTAATCGCCCGAATTATTCAAAATTCAAATCAAATGGCCGATTCGATAAAAACAGTCAAAATCAAATTCATCCGTCAAAATTTGATCTAATTGGTGAAAAATTAGTGAACAAAAAAGTTATTAAAGAAAAAGTAGGAACTAAAATGAATAATTAAATTAAAGATCAATCTCGTGCATATAATTACCACTTAAAACAACTAATTCACAAACTTTCTTAACCCTAATTCTAAAGTTAGACCTTGACAATTTAATTGTTCTACAATATAACATTTTTAAATATATTTATACAAATACACGATCATTATATATGTACAATCAAGATAATAAAAAACTTTGTATTGAAAATACCTATGCATTAAAAATATTATTAAATTAATTTCTATTAATGACCACGTCTCCCCCGATTAACTCTTATTTCCGTCTTATCTATCTATACTATAACTAACAGAACACACATTATTATTCGGTTATTATGGTTTGTTTGCATATAAAAACCAAAACCAAACAAAAAATATAGTTAATAACGAATAAAACCATTAATTAACCTCGTGAAACCAAATCTTTAATGAACAGTTAAAATCATTTTGCACTGATTGGATTTGTCAATTTCATTTAGTTCGCTTGATTCTTGCTCAGCGTTCATTTTTACGGTTTATCTTGACTGTTTGATTTACGAAGTACACAACAGCATTACTCTTAAAACATAGAATTATAATACTTATAAAAAAACAAACATGTACAGATATATATATATATATATATATATATATATATATATATATTTAACTGTAATAGTTCTGAGGTTTGCTGTCGAAGCATGTAATGATAGGGTGGATTGTGGATTCCCTACCAACTTTTCATTCCTTAGGGGGGCAGTTCTAAGCTACAAGCAGCTCTTTGCAATTGTGTCCCTCTCAAAAACTTGGTATCTCAATCTTACGGGACAGTATAACACAGAAAATCACAGGGTATATAACATACAAGATCTAAATAAAGTTTTCTCGGCCTCCAAGATATTCTCTCCTGAAAACCTCCTCAAATTTCATCCGCAGCACCAAAATCTACATATAGGATCTACAGTCCAGCTATCTGGATTGATTGGACACATAACAGTGCTCATTGAAGAATCAACTAAAATTAACAAATATCCGTTTGACAAATCTTGAATGGATCATATCAACATTCCCCAAATCATAAGATTTGACCGCAAATCAAAGAATTTGGACTGTAAGAGAAGCTCGAGATCACAAATATTTTACCGCATCATTGCATGCAATTGCACCTTAAAAAGATCAGCAAGCGCCCCACGAACATCCATCTGAACATATAAAGTCATCAAAATTCCATGAATATATAAAAAGGAAACTAGAGTCCCAGGTAAAAGTAGCATTTGTGGGATATGAGCATGATTAAAGGGACATCATAATCAAAACAATGTGGCACATATTTTAATACTAAGGAACGAAAGATAGAACTTGTAATTCTTTTATCCCTACTGGACCAAAGTAGGCACCAAAGAAGGATACAAAAGATGGTACTCTTAAACAGTTAATTACCTGGTCGCAGCATATGAGTTTGGTAATTAAAGGATAGAACTCTCTCAGGTTTTTTCTGAATATTTGTTTGTTCATAGAGCACATCCCCTTGAGCACCTGAAATACCAACAACAATTAGAAACTGAAATTTCACATCGCTGGTGTATATCATGATACTCTGAGCATAAAGAAGGGGATGAGAAAGAGATGAAAGAGTAAATTTATACAACGAAAGGAGGAAGGAGAAGAAAGCAAGAAATGGAAGAAAAAACAAGAGAAGTCGTATAATGCCTTTTTTAGTGGTGTGACTTCAAATTGCTTGAGATAAAGTTGAGACAACGCAGTTATACAACATTCCACAGTTGAGAAAAAAAGAAATCTTATACCTTAACAATGATTGGAGAACGTAATTCTAGAACTCGATGAATATCCATATGAGTGGTCTCCCCCATATTAGTATGGAATTCAGATGCCTCCCTTATTACTTGTGCACAAAAAGAGACTAGTTTTGCTTCTGCTATCCCCACAATTTCATCATCAATATTTTTTGAGGCAACGTCAACCTTTACAGGAAGGCTCGATCCATGACCCACCTCTGTTTTAGAGTTATTTCCACAAGTTGACTTTTGTAACACGTCTAAATAGATGCAGGTTCCAGCTACTTCTTGGCGAAGAAGATTTGAAGGTGGCCTGTCAAAAAGTGAAATATGCTCAAGGTTCTCATAGAGAATATAGGAAATCAATAGCAGGAACATAGGAAAAAACATGTATCAATGTGCAGAGATGATTATTACCTGTCAACGGAGATGTGGTGCATTCGCGATCTGAGGTTGGTATATGAATTATATGATGCAGCAAACTCTACTATAGAGAACAATATGTCCATGACAGTGATCTTTTGAGTTGTCGTCAGCATGCCCCAATATTTCTTCTGCAAGTTCAAGAGCTAAAATTTAAATGTTCTCAATTATGCTTTATGTGCTACATTCCCACGATGTAATTATGTGTCTCCATCTTTCTCTCCCTCCCTCTCTCTTGCCCCCCTCCCCTCTCTCTCTCTCTCTCTCTCACACACACACACACACACACACATAAAATTTCAAGAATGTTGAGTTTAGACTTATTTCCACTACTAAAGTAAAAGATATGCAGATTAGAAAGAACAGTACCTGTATGCTGTCAATGGCTCCCAAAAGCAACAACTGTGTGATGCATTTGCTCCTAATTGTTCCCATAATTAAGGACTCTTCATCTTTTGCATTGACCTCCGCAGAATCCATAACATCAGAGAGCTAGGAGGTATCATAGGAAAAAGAGCCATTTTTAATACAATATTCACAAGTAGAATATATTTTACATAAGAAGTATGGTACTGGAAACCAATTCTAATATTTATTAATATTACTATAATAGGCTTGGATGGATTCATCAAAATTTACAACAGGGTGTTATCATCTGCAGAACAGCTAAAGAGTACAAATATGCATGAATATGTTACAATTTATTACAATTTTATTTCTAATTGACAAATTACTACTATTACTATTACTGAAAATTATTATGATTATTGTTATGATCATCGTTAATATTGTTGTTACTACTATTACTATGGAAAGCAAAATTACCTTGGATGGAGAAGATGGTAAAATGTCTGATGCACGACTTTTAGGCTTGGCAGTAAAACTTCTGACAAAAAGGCTGTCCCGCATATTTCCCATTATTCTCTGCCCAAATGTTTGACTCCGTTGAAGGTCATTATCGTAGGATTGTGTTTGAGATCCAGATGGTGATGGAAGGCCTACAGGTCATTTTTTTTAGAAATAATTCTAATCCAATAGATGTTCCTCATAAATGAATCCTAAATAAACTTCTTTAGGCGCTATTCTTTTTTATTTAAATGTTTGACATAGAGCGTCTAACCTTCAGCATCAGTGCCCATTTCTTGGTCTGAAATGGTAGATGAATAATAATTCCTTGCACTGTCAACTGCACTGCTATCAATGGACTGATGACTATCCGATTGTTCAGCATCTGTAAACTTTGGGGTATCCCCTACTTTCACCTCCAAGTCCTGGGTCATTATTGTTTGATTTTGAGAGTTCCCAAAACCTATTGTATTGAGCAACTCTAGAGGTTGCGTCGTGTACGATGCATCCCTAATCAAAATAAACATTTAACACAAACAGATTAGAGGTTGTGTCTTGTACGACGCATCCTTAATTAAAATGAACATTTAACACCAAGTTAAACAGATTAAAAAGCTAATTTTATTTATTTCCAATTTTAAATTAATTAAGTTACAAGTAAAAGTATGTAACGATCATGTGCCAAGAGAGGAAACATGCACCTTATGCTCTTCAACAACGTATCCCAGTCAGTTTGACTAAACTGGTGTCCTCCAACTTCTATGAGATGGACCAATGCCCCCAAAGAAATTGACACCACCGACTGATCTGTCTTTTTGGCGCAATCTAACAGCAAACTGAGAAGTGGAGGCAGCATAAATGATACATCCTAAGAAAATTATAGAATAAATATCAGTAACCAATTAATTTTGTATGGAATCGATACACAATATAAAACTGGTGCTTATCTTGGGGACAAAAGGAACATTCTAATAGCAACCAGAACAGATAGTAAAAAGAATCAGACACACCAAGAGAACTAGAGTGTTGAAAGAAAAACCATGTGCAGAAAGATAACAGGAAAGAATGTTTATCAAAATCCTATATTTTCGGTTAGCAGAAAAGCATTGAAGCTGAAGGATAGCAGGAGCAGGACTGGCAGATACTCATCAAGAGTCAGAAACAAACTGATTGCTTAACTATAGGAATCCACAAGATAATTGGGGTTAGAAAGAAATACAACAGCAACAATCCATTAGGCCTTGTTCATCTTGGTTGAGTCTAACAATCTTGGATGTCTAGGAAAAGGAACACTAACAAGTGTCTATAAGCGGGAAAATGTAAATTTTAGATATGTATAAAAAAGAATGATTTCATTCCAACTACCAGTCAGGGCTAAAGAAAATTTGTAGTTTCTTTGACATCATAATTTTGCAAAAAGTATACCTTGTAAAATGCATTAAACAGGTTACACAACAACTGAAGCGAATGAACGCTGCTTTCACGAAGCCACCCATCTCCAGAAGAGACTGCATTTTCTTTACCAGCATGTCTTACGTGATCAAAAATGGGAAATAGGACGCGGTGGAATATGCTCTCCCAGAATGATGATGTAAACTTGCTTCCTCTCTCATTCAGAAGATCAAACAACACTTCAAGTGCGCAACTTCTGACTTCCGGTCTTGAATCAGATGTAAGATCAGATAAACCAGCGAGCATTGGGAACCAATAATGCTCTGTAACATCAAAACTAATATCTGCATTCACATCAATGGGCTTCGAACTACCACCTGGTACAAGGCCCTGCACAGACAGAACGTTAGAATAGTAACAGTCTGCCTCTCTCGTGCAATTATGTATACCTCTCTATTAACATAATGGAAATAAGTGTATCAATTGCTATAGCGGGTAAGGCCGAAAATTTTACTATAAATACTCATCATTGAGAAGTTTGGCTTCTACGACAACAAACACACAGGTCTCAGACATGGGGATACAAGTACTTGTATCACCTTTAAAACTGCAGACCTGTGTGCGATCTGGATCTCAAGATTCAAAAGTAGATGCCCAAACAGGCGCAAACACATAATAGACAAGTATAATTACAAACTAAATGTTAATTAATATAAACCTCACAGGTTAATCTCTCTGATCTAATACATCTATACTGCGCCAACAACATAATGTTACAAACAGTTCTGGGGATTAGTGCAGCCGAGTGAAGGAACAGAACTTTTAAAGGTCAAGGACACGTCTATGTAGTTTAAACTAGAGGAACAAATTCAAATTAAGGGGTACAGCAGGTCAAAGTTCACATAGCAATTATCTTAAAATTTTATCAGGGACAAGTTCAAATAGTTTTAACTGAGATATTGGATTCGGTTTAGGAGACTACAGCAGTTGAAGTATAATATGGGAAGGATATCGTGACTGTATCAGGCACATGTTCAGTAGTATCAATAAGAGATAAGATTTAGGGTTGACTGGAGTAGAGCAGGTCAAAGCATATCATGGGAAGTAAATAAGCATGTCATGATTAATATCGAGGTCACAGTCACAATTCCCAAAGTAAAAGCATAGGGGAAGTAGATGATTGACTAGTAGTGTGCATACTGCATAACATTTTCTCCATTAATTTTGTCTCCAATCATGTCAATCCCCACTTTTTAAAATACTAGCAGAAAGATGGCTTTAACATCTTTCCATTAAACTTCACCTCTGACATAGGATCCTCCTATACTCTTTCTTCCCCTCCCCCCAATGTTCCATTCTGGTTCTTCAGAAATAACTAATTGGTGGAAAATTACTTAACATGATAATTCGAGGATAAGACAATTGCAATAACCTTGCATATCCAGCTATCAAAGGTATAGGGACTGCCTTGGAGCCTCAAAGGTCTCGTTTCACATTTCGAATAGATCGTGATGGGATTGCTGGCCCTGAGGATGACCTCGGGAGACATGCCTAAGGTTAAAAGAAAACAAGTGCAGCATAGGGGTATTTTTGTAAATACAGCGGGGTTGTGTTTGTATTTACAGATTTGCCCTTAAATTTTACATTATAAAATGACTTAACCTCAGGTAATTTGCCTGATGACACCCTCAGGCCCAGTTTTCTCTCAGCCACAATCATTACTCGAGTAACTATGGTAAATGAAACTGACTAGAACCTCACAATATAAAAAGCAAGCATTATGTTTTTAAGCATACAATATTCACTTACAATGTAAAAAATGCCAGAAATATTAAATAGCGGAGGACTAACCTCGGCAAGACGATCCTCACAGATGCGTAGGAGTGCAATGGCCTTTAAACTTATATGATGAGAAGTTTTGTTGTTGGCAAACCCAATTAGACAGTTAACACAGTCCATGAAGCAATCACCAACAACTTGATCAAAATGTTCCAATATTACTGCAATTTTTTCAGTGTTAGAAGAAGTGCAAAAGGAAGAACAAGAAAAAGATACTTGTAACATATGTGTGTGTGTGTGTGAAAACACATAAATCATATCAAGATTTATGGGCTCAAAAATACCCGAAATCGAGCAATCTTCTTTTAAGAAGTTCTAAAATGCCAATATTCCACCAGAATATTACAAAAAACTACATTGTATGTGTGTGAGTGTGTCTGGTGTTTTTATATTTTGTCTGTACATATATTCTATAAGAGGAAGGAAAAGATTAGCATGTCATCACCCTGTTCTACATTCTCAAATGCACTTTCAACAATCGGTTCCAATTCATCATCAGCGGCAGCTGTGAATATCATAAATACGCTTCGCCAGCCAGACTTGATGTTTCCAACATTTGACTTCACCATCTAAATTTTTTCAAAAAGAAAAAGAAAGTACCAATATTAGTATAAACCAGAAAGACAAAAGGTTAGAGAAAACAACCAAATGAAGTTTGACTAATTAGTCATACTTGAACAATGCAGTCAACAATCAGTCTACGAACAGATTCGCTTCTACTACTCCTCATAAGAATGACAAACGGTTTTAAGATATCATTCTGAAAGGTAAAATTAGCCAGTTCGGAACGTTCTAAATATTTCATCCCAAGTTGTCGTAGAGAATCTATGGCGTACATAGCAATTTTCTCATCATGATGGCTACCAGCCGAGATAAAATGATTAGACAGCACAGACCATATTCTTGCCCATACCTGAAAGGAGCATCAGACAGATTATTAAACATGAGAAATGCATAATTTTAGATTTAAAAGTAAAACAAATTATGTAAAATGTAAATAAATTTATAATGACACCACCGTTTTTATTCTCCACCGAGTGGCTTAGCTTGGTAACGTAAATACAACTTGTTAGACAATATACATGTTGAACCAAACACATTTCATCTTCCGCGAAACGATCCGTTTTAGCTTAATCCAAGGAAGTACAAGTTCCTTGGAGAACTACAGAGTTGATGAAACAAACGAGCCCTTAATATGAAGGATCCAACTTAGATCCATACTCGCACCCATGTTGTGTTGACAAAATTAAAACAGCTATATATAAAAAAAGTATGGAAAGCAGATACAAAAAGATTCATGAAAAGTGGTAACTGAAAAGATCTCACAACGGCCACCAAAATGTAACATAAGATGCAAACAAAAAGCTTGTGCACGTAATGGGTTTAATTTTTTTTCTGCAGAAAAGCTGAAATAGAAAGAGAGAAACCGTCAACCCTCATAAACCAGGGAATTAATGTAAATGCCAAATATCATTCAACTTTACCAAATACAAGAAATGAATAATTAAATCAGAGAAAGTTCATCTTGCACAACCAAGTCCAAGGAATTATTGAAAGAAGCAATAAAGCAATTAATAAACTCATAAGCTTAAGTAAACCTGCCAATACGATTACAACTTACAAGTTATCAAACTAAATGGAGAAGAAATTACCATGCGTATTCGAGCCATGTTATAGTAGCTGATCTCTACAAGTTTTTGTAAGCTGAAAACACGAGCTGGACTCTGCCGAAGTTCTTGAGCTGACACATTGCAGAGAGCAGTAAAGAACTCCACAACTGATTCACTAGGCAACTTAACACTATTGACAAACACTTGTTCAGCTGGTTTTCCAGTCAGCTCTCTAAGAGACTGAAGAATGGCATCTTTAGAGATTTGGTTTGACCCTTGCATGACAGTTGCAGCCATAGATGGAGTCGATGTTAGAAACTCAAGGCGTGAAATGCATTCCAAAATAGCAATCCATGTATCCTGAAGAGCACCAGTATCAGAGTCGCATAAATCCAGAAGAGTCCGCAATGCTTCAACATTTTTACTACGCATATCTTTTGGCACGTGTAAGAAATTAAATCTGTAAAACAAGTTTCAAAGCACTAAGTCAATGAGAACCAAATATTGATTACATACAGATATTTTCCCTTAAACGAAAAAGAAATATCATTTGAACATTAACATTGTACAGTTCACACTAGAAATATCATACAATTCCATTTGGATTTCAAGCTTAGCAAAATAATAATTAATGCATAGTCTTAAATTTGTAACTTTTAAGACTTTGACAATGTATTATATCTATCACTAATATTTAAGTAAACACATATTACCATTTAAAATAATACAGAACTCTTTAACATTAAACATGGCCAGTGATACCGAGACATGGTTCATATATATATCAATATTGCTGACAGATATATTAAGAGGCCGTTGGGGCGAAGGTTTTGCCTCATTTGCTTGATTCAAGTTTCTGCCTCTCAAAAGAGGCTTACCCCAAACACCCTTTTCCTGTTGACACTGACAATAGTCTATCAAATAATTAAAAACTAAAAAAAAATATATCTGAGTAAATTTAATCACAAAGTCCTTCAATTTGAATTAGCATATAGAGAAAGAAACTGAGAATATTGAGAAAATAATAATATAACATGGTAGCCTATAGAAGTAGATGACAAAAATGTTACATATAGGCAGTCTACCTGAGCAGAGAAGTTAAGAAGGCATAGCGCATGGTATCCATTCCAAGAACATGAGTAAGGTGTATTCCTGCTTTAAATCCTTCCATACAGAGAACTATCCTTGGCTTATTCTCTCCTTCCTCCATGGTAACAGAAAAAGTGGCAAGTGAAGGCCAACCAACAGTTTCAACCATAGGCCGTACAAGCTCAATTTGATATGATGTGTGAAACACCCCTTTTGGTCCTTTATTCCGGAAAATAGCTTGTGTTTTTTTAACAATAGCTTCACTCTCAGACTTAGTGTCAGATGAAGATTTGCTTTTGGGAAGGGCCAAATTAAGTATGCTGACGAGGCCGCCTCTCTCTTCTTCTGGCTTTCGTTTGCTGCTTCGTCCTAGATCATCAGTATCATCTTTCATTTTAATTTCTTCACTAACAATAGAATCATAGATCTCCTCCAAAAGTTCTGTAGGAGCGCATTCTTCGGCATCAGTAGAGGCATTCATGCGAATGAAATCCGCCTTACTCATTTTAGGCCAAACCATTGGATTATGAGCATCAGTGTTCAACATTATAACAGCATATGCAAGAACATAAGCAGTATCCGCATTCTTGAATAAACTTGGATTATCTGCACAATAGCTGCACCAAAAAAAGTATACACTGATTAGAAAGACCTGGCATATAAATGTGCCCTGATAGTCTGATGCAAGATATAAAGTTATAAAATTAAAAAAAACAGATAGATATTATGGCTAGCACCAGAGTTTAAATGGCATTGGTATTATAATGATGACGCGATGATACTATTCTAGTAACTTGGTCTTTAATGGCATATGGCTGGAACATTATAATTTGTAATAAGCTGCAGCTTCATTCAAGTGAGGACTTGAGTATAAATTCAGATCGGATGAATATCAAATTATAAGTAGATGTAATTTTCTTATTATTGTCTGTAATTATACAACACTGGCAGGCAGGATTGAAGTTTACATAGTATCAGTTGAGTCATCTCCGTACTCTCACTTCTTGCTAAATCTGAAATACTTTTAAAAGTTCATGGTCATGACTCATGTCTTTGACAACATATTTTATGTGGCTCACCCCTTACTATAAAATTTATTGACGGTAACTTGAGAAACTCCTAGACCATTTCCTATTTGTATTTTACCCAAGTCCCGAATCTTACTTCTGACAATGTCAATGTCTACAAAAAAAATATTTCAAATTTTCAATACACTGCCATGAGATTGCAAAGATACCTACCGTTCAGCAAACTTTTCCATCATGCGATCGATCTTCTGTGCTTCTCCTGGTAACCGAAATCCTCTGAGAAATTCACGGATTGCGGCTCCGAACTTCATTCCACTAAACTTCATAGAATCAACGTAAGCATGCATGACTGCAAGTGGAAAGTCCTCGTGTTGGCCCATGTAATCACCAATCTTAACCTGAAAAAGTGGGTCTACAATGTTAGCTTTGCCCAAAATCTACAGTTAAGAAAAAAGAACTTCTACCTTGTTCAGATTGGGAGTATTCCGCAGAAATTCAGCTACTGAAGATGAGGTGTTCTCCACCAACTTATTGGAAATCAAATATTCGATACCCTTCCCAGGATTTCGGTTAAACTGTGGTATGCAGCAGCCTTAAGTTAGCAACATACACTCATTTAATCCATATACTTATCTTTAGAATAAGCATTCACACATTGAATTAGTTTCGTAGAGTTCTTAAGAAAATGAATTACAGAAAAATTAAAATTTTGCTGCATACCTCGGATATTGCAGCTTCCAAAGTAGATTTATGAGCCTTTGCCTTCTCAAAATTGTTGTGCATATCTTCCCCAATTTTTGTGTGAGATTCTATAGCGGAACCACTTTCTAAACTTATGTTAGCTTTGTGCTGATTCTCTGAATCTCGACGTGACTTCTCCCAATCTACTAGTGATTTTAAAACACTCACAAGACACTACAAGGATCAGATAAGGGAAGCCAATCACATATCCTCGCTTAGCCCATGAAAAATGCCATGAGGTGCAAAATGTATAGTGGTTTACCTGAACAGATGACCCCTTAATTGATCCCATCTGTGATGCAGTCACTGAATTTGGATCAACATTTTGAGTTCCTTGAGCAATTTTTGATAAAGTGACAACCTACATGAGGTAAAATAAGGGCAAACAACGTTTACAGACATGCTAAGAAACCTCTACAATTAAATAAACAAAAAAATATCAGTAAAGTAACTAATCTCTTACCATTCGTTCAAACAAATTAGGTGCCTGAAGATCACAATCATAGTTTACATAAATGTCGACAAGCATCTGGGAATCCTTGCAGACTTTCTCTAGCATCCTGCAAAAAGAAGTTGTCATGAACATTGATTATATACATCTTAATCACTAAATGATAAACATGAAAGAAACCGTGCTTCTATTGCACTAACATTCAAAAGGAAATCACATACCGAAGAACGTTTAGTTTTTGGCTAAGGGGGCACTCTGGGCCCTCCAATGATCGTAATATTATCAGCGGAAAAAAAATACCAATTTCACCCTGAAAATATTTACAAGGCAGAAAGAATAAAAGAGAAATCAAGATATAGTTCAAAAAGTTTTTAGAAATATCAATTGGGAATTGCTACAGAAAAATGTGAAAAGCTCATTCATACTTTAAGACATTCCCTAAAGCGCAACAAAAGTACTGAGAAAATTCCTGATGCATACTGCGAGGCCCAAAAGACAAAACCATAAGGACATTTTATACTTCAGAACATTATCTGAAACAAATGAAATATAGGAAGCATCCAACTGAAACCTGGAATATGACAGGAGACTGAGAAACTGATGCCCGCAACAATGCATATGAAAGGTAGGCTTTTATGGAGTCGATAAAGTTGAAGTTCTTTGTGAAAGAGTGACTGACTCCTTCAAATAAACCCTGCAGAAGTTGTGGACATACATGCATATATATATAACCGCCATATAAGTTCATCTAATACATATGCCGCATTAAGATTCTACATTTCTAAATTTCGAAAGTGTAAGAACGAAACAATACTTGGCAACCAGTTTAACATTAGAAAGATTATTACATTTAAATGTACAGAGTTAATGTGAATAAAATATTTCTGTAATAAGTTAAAAAAAATTGCTATCCTCTACAAAGATTACATGTCTTAATTACACCAGTTATAGGATGTATTAACACAGTGTTGTCGATTTTCAGAAGTCCAAATTTCATGCCAATAGTAAGATGCATTCTGCATGATATTGTGGTAGGTAGTTATGTTAAATAGCAAAACGAGTTTAATTTACTAGATCCATTTGTTAAAAGAAAAAAGTTTAAACATTATCCTGATAAAGTTGGTACTGTTGAATACACATAACTTACTGAATATAAGAGTACAAATTATGTGCTTAATTTGGGATTTAAGCATTTATCCTACAACCAAAAGATGTAACAAATTGCAAAAAGGTATACACCAACAGACCTGCAAAAGCTCAAGCGACAAAATACGTGTCTTGGTGGTAACTTCATCACTATCTTCCTTCATACTCATCTGCACAAATATAATACAAAAATAAACAAGAGAAAAATCTTAAAAACTGAAACAGCGAGAGGACAGTGGATACAAACTTTGCATAGAGTACGGAAAAGCAGTAAAGCATCCCGTTGAGCAATGCTCAAGCTCTCCAGATCAATTCCTCTTCAAAAGATGATACCAGCGGCAAGTACATAGGAAAAAACAGTGAATATCAGTTACTCCAGATTGTATGCTTAAGTTGACAGCTAATGCAACAACCTCAGGTGATACCTTGTAGTCTTTTCGCCGTCTTCAAGATTCACAGCCTTGTCCAGAACTGCCTCTAGACCCTAAAATAAAATTAATATGGGATCATCATGAATATTACAAACATAAACAAGAAAAATCTATAACGGAAGATTTCGCAACCATAAGACAATGCATGCCGTTAGTTTATCATGAAGGGAGAAAGAATTAGGTTGACATACTAATCATTACTGCAACTATAACTAAAATACATTGAAATCTATTACTTGCCGGCGGTTACAGATAAGTAACCTATAGCCATTTGAATTTCTTGGTTAACTACTAGACAGTATGCGGACACATTTAGAAAATTACTTACTAATTTCCCCCAATAATTTCCTTCTACAAAAAGAGATAGATAACATATAGTGATACAAGGTAAGATGCTATACATGAGGATGTTAGTAAAATTTAGAGAAAATGCTGTTCCTAAAACAGATATATACGATCATACAAAAACTGGATTACGTTTGGGCAATTTAAATATGTGACAAATAGGGTGTTAAGAGAACAAATCCGATAATGCAGGATACAGTTCTTTAGCAAAGATGATGGTACTAATATAGTAAATACAGTTTCACCCCAGTCGTAGTGATAGTATTTTTTATTTTCTGTCGTGTATATATTATCTTAATATATATATACAAATAGGTCAATTAAGGCCTAGGGGCATCAAATGAATAACTCCAGTATATGTAACTACAGGCATTAGAAAACTATTAAAATAAATGGGTTGGTAGGAAAAAATTATAGGTTCAAGCCAACGCATAAACTGCAATAGACACCCATGTAGAATATACACATTTCCATCTATTCATAATTTGTCCTGCATCAAAATTCCTCAAATCCAAGCCCAGAAAGAATATATTTCTTGTGTACAAGTGGTGGAACCTTTATATCTGAACCAACAGCAAGATTCTGAAGTTCCTCAACAGATGCAACAGGTGTGTCTTTGATTTCATTCACAGAAGATGCATCTGCAGAAGTCGCGCCTTCTATGCGCTCCGTACTTGGCAAATCTTCAACATTTGTGTCCAACCCGTCTCTGGAACCAGAAGCAGCTCTTTCATGTTTGGCTGAACTGCTGGACGAAGATCCCTGCATTGGCTAAAGACATTAATTTCCGTACAATAGGTTAAATATAATCATGCCTTTTGCAATTCTTGTAATAGCAATTTTAAGTTTAAAATTATACAAAATAATATAATCACTTTAGTTTCATTTATATATGTTATTATACACAAGTAATCAATAACCAGATTTATGATATATTTCATTATAGACAGAAACATGAAACTAAAAGTTCCAGTTGTGACCTGATCTGTTTCCATTCGCCTGAAAACAATGCTGATCATCTGGGTCAGCATTGCCTTTGAAGTCATTTGATTCACAGGACTCTTGCTGCAAACAAAACACATCATATGAATCTTACCCAAAACTGACACATGTAAGTTACACAAAAATAAAGAAACCTGAAAGTACCTGCTAAGTGCAATAGTATAGCATACCCTGATTACTCCAAGCAATGGTTCCCCGTGAACTGCAGAATGCACATAAGCAAACAGAACAAATCATTAGCATAACTTGGTGTAAAAACAATAAGGAAATAAATACGTGGTATATAAATAACCATTATAAATACATAATGATATTCGTTTAGGCCAAGAATACAATTCATAATAGTTCGTCATTCAACCGTCTTACTGTAAGCATTTAATGATAATAAACTGATGTTCTACCTAGCAAGCAGAGAACTTAAATATGAAACGTTGTCCTCCTAATTGATTTCATAATGTTATTTGTATCATTTTAAAGTTAACATGCATCTGAAACACTGAGAAAGGATATGGCCCCAAACTCTTGCAAATGTGAAACCATGCCTCTTCGAGATGAACCAACACACAATAACAGTCAACATTCTGAAAAAAAAATGATCTACGGCCTTTTTTCTCACTATCACATTTGACTTAAGCTGAAACTTAGTTGGAATCTCATTTGCAGATGCAAGAGGTGCCAATTCGAATAGCAAGCCAAGCCATTCCCAGTGATAAGATAACATTCATGTTTAAATTCCCTTGTCAGATGAGTGCAAGGAATATTAGATAGAAAAAAAAGGTAAGGATTCACTGAAGTAAAAGGTTTCCGTGTTCAATTTGTCCAAATGCTTGTCTTGAGCATGTACACAACCAAAAAAACCTGAACCTGATAGTGCTTCTAAAGGAAAAAAACAAAGAGAATGTCCTTAATAAAACACTAAGATTACTTGTTAAAGACCTTCCTGAGTTAACTCAAAGATAGAACAGAGCACATAGGATGAGTATTGTCAGCTAATTTGAACTTTCTAATTCACAATCAACAAGGCTATAATGACTATAACAGATTTCAATTACTATGAGTATATGAAACTAAACATCTTTATCCACCAGCATTACCTCTGAACTTCGTTGATGAGACAGCAGTAAGAAGAACCTTTAAAACTTGAAGAATAGTGCTGCATTTTATTAGATCATAGGTTAGATACATGCAGCTATAGTGAATTGGACATAGACAAAGCTGTAATTGATAAATTCAAAGACATGACAAACCTGTCAGGGGACAAATTATCCACACAACCGCAAACCATGTTTAAAATATCCGTGAACATCATAGCATCTTTACCACCATCTAGACCAGGATCACACTCCAAATGGTCGTAGGCTATGAGTTTCTACATATAGAAAAATCCATCAGCACTGACTGAGATAAATAATAAATTAGAATCTTAGCCATTAAGTTTCCAGGTGTCACACACGCAGAGAGAAGCACCATGACAAGTTGACAACTTTAAACTACTTAAAATATAGCTATGGGGCACAAATACCTTCCATGTACATTTGAGCGCAAAAAAAAGGTATTAAAAAATCAGAAACTTAATAACGACGTACAATTATTACAAAATTGGACATACATGAAGACAATCTAGTGCAAGCTCTACGACTTTAATGTTCTTCGTCTCAAAAGCAAGTCGAAGTGGATTCAGAACAAGCTCTGCATCATCTCCATCTAAAACGTGTCCAGCACTTGCCAAGGTGGTCGTAATATTTTGACTCTTTCCAACCTGCTTACCAGCATTTTCACCCACCTGATCAGTAGGCGAAGTTGCAGCTAAGTCATGCTCTGATTCATTTTTTGCAGGTCCACTACCACTTTCCATTAAACTAGAAGAGAATCAACAAAGAGTCAAAACAACATTGTATGGAAATAAGAAATTGAAAGCGCACATATACAGTAACACGGTGCTGAACGAACTTTTTGTATGAAACAAACAGATGCTACTATATAAAGTACTGTATCTATTTAAAGATTGTCCAAAAGTGGAAACAAGTCTAAATTATAATCATAAACTATTAAAACTCTTCTGTCCATTTAAACATCTAATTTTGAGTTCTATGGGTCAATTTAATTGTTTTAGATTGATAAAAACACCTTCACTGGAATTGATAATATAAAAAATATACTAGTGACCACGATTCAAGAATTGTTACTTTTGAACTATTTTAAATGTATTTTTATTTATGAACATAATTTACCTCTGATCTCCTTCTGATGTTGTTGCTTGCTCAGTATCACTGGAAATCAACTTCTTACTGACCTCCTTTGTACTATCTGAAGGCATAACAAAGATTTAGAGTCAATTTCCTTCTACTACAAACGGACTTATAAGGCACTACGAAATTAATTACAAAATCTTACACATGAATGTATTTTTTTGAAAAGAGCATCATCAGCTAAACAGAAAAGAAGATACCGCAAACTGAAGTATTGTGTGAAGATAACTTCAATATCATATACAATTCAAATAAAATTAGGGTACAACTTGATATGCTCATTAGTTAATATATAACTAGTAGTCCATATTATCCTTGGGAAAAGTGCTAATGATTCTTTCTAACAAAATGGTAAAATATTCTAAAATAAAGAGGCAAGGGAGGAGATCAGTACAAACCTAAATACGTCTGGACGGAAGTCTGAAGCGCTGTAAATTTTTTACCCGAACACTCTTTGAGCATCGACTCGAATGCTCGAGAAACAAAACCTCCAGCAGCCGCACCGGCCATTTCGTCTTTCAATTACACTTCCTACTCAATACAAAACAACATAAAATTAATCAACTGAAACTAAAATTAAGCTCAATTAACATAACGTAGCGAAACGACGTGAAAATGGATCTCTCGTATCGTAATTTATTCGAACAGAATGTACAGATTACGCATTAGAGTATTGTGATCTAAACTACAGAATGAATTTATTTATTTTGATATACAAGCAATAATTATAACAAATTGAAACAAAAGTCAGTACAAACAGTAGAAATTGAGAGAAATTAAACTTACAAAATGATTAGGTAAAACTTGTAGATCAGGATGAGAAATGTAGTGTTTGAGTGAGATTTAAGAAGCGCCTCTAGATTCGAAGTGTTTCGGAGCAGAATTAGAGGAAATTATACGCACATGGTGTATGTATACGTATCAACGGAGAGTTATATTGTGTTGAATTTGTAGATCTTGATGTAGCTCTGTATTTTTTTTACTTGGACTTCCGTTGTGTCCCTTTGTATGAAAAACAAAAACTATATTTGCCTTCATCCTTTTTCTTTTCTTTTTTGTATTTTAATATTCAAATCTAAATATAAATTGAGTTAGAGTTCAATGCAAAAAAATTAGAGAAATTTTCAAAAATACTATTTTAAAAATTTATTTGCGATTTAAAACTCTTTTTTGAATTTTTTTACAAAATACGGTTTGTAATCAAAAATAACTATAAATATAACTTCTTTTACATTTTTCAAAAAATAATTAAAATTATCTTTATTTACATTTGAGATTAAATCGAGTTATAAATCGTATTTTTAAACTAAACTTTAGATCTTGTACGAGGAGCCTATTATGACCAAGAGGCCTTATAATATTTATTTTTATAAGTGAAGTAATTCGTAATAATCAAAATACACAGAATTATACGATATCCAAGAATTATAATCAATATATTCACATAAAAATATATTCAAAGTATCCAGTAAAATGTTTGGGTATATATATACCTAATGGGCTAATAATAAACCAAATCACTAAACACGTGGGCTAACATAACTCCAATAATATAGAATCTAGTCTAATATATAATAATATATGTAATAACTCGAATTTTTAGACTTTTGTAAAACGTTTGATGAATAGTAATCCTGATAATCGAGGAAAACTTTTTATCCCACACTATATTATGCATGGAAAATTTAGTTTTCGAGTCGATAACGTGATTATACGTGCCAAATATGTTAAATATATTTGATAATGTCATGTGTAATATGATTTGTGTTTAGTTTTCAGATCTTACATAACAGGACAAATCAGTACTTAACTGAAAATCAACACTTATACTGAAGACAGAATTTAAGATATCAGAACTTAAGATATCAGAACTTAAGTTATCAGAACTTAAGGTTCAGAAGATATTTATCAGGAGATAATATCAGGACTTAAGATAACTTTCAGATAAGGCAGGCGGCTGATTGAAAGGAAAGAAGATCGAGACTAAGACAGAAAGAATTGTGCATGAAGAAGGAATTCTATGAAGAATAGAATACTTGAAAGAAAAGATAACTAGTTGATATATTTTAGGAAGTAGAATTATATTCCATATCAATTAGAAGATTATCTTGTAACTGTGTAGTATATAAACACAGACATGGAGTTTACACTATAAGTGTTAAGATTATCGAAGTTATTATTCTTTGTAACTCTAGCAGCTCTCGTGATAATTTGTTCATCACTGAGAGAGGACAATTCCATATTGTAACAGAGTTTATTGTGTTGAATAAAATCTGTTTTCTGTTACTTAAGTTCTTATATTCGATTTGATTGTGTTAAACACTGTATTCAACCCCCTTCTACAGTGTGTGTGACCCAACAAGTGGTATCGGAGCCTTCTGTTAACACACAAACAGTTTAAGATCCAAAATCAATCATGTCTGAAGAAGAAACTCCAACCAAGCCCACCAAAACTGAAGAACCTCCAAAAACTGTAACTCATAGTCGATATGAGACTATAAGAGTTCCTGTTATTCCTAGTGGACTAACAATGAGATTTACAGAAGGGGGGTTGAATGTAAATCTCAAAACTTTTTCAAGTTTTGAGCAGTTTTAAAGGCTTTGTGTTCAAGATAAACAAGTGTGTGAATTGCTTTAAGCTAATACAGACAGATATGTATTCAAGCACTAATGTAAAGAACACAACAGACCTTAAAAACTTTTCTGATGGATTGTTGTTCCACCAGAGATGGTATTTCAGAAAATCTGTGATTCTAGATGTTGATCACAGCTGCGTCCTAGTACAAACTAGATAATTTTTCTCTCAATATTTTTCTAAACAGCACTGGAAAAATTCTTCTCTAATTACTAGCTGCTACTTGGTTTATATATCACCAAGTGTACAAGTGAAGACAAAGATAAAAATACAATAATAAAATAAGTTCTCCACTTGTTTCTTCTCCATATCACTCAAGTACTTTGTTGACTATTGCCTCTTTGTACTAGAGTAGAACGACTGCTTTTTCTGATGTTCCTGAAATTAGGCTTCCATATTTCAGTTATCTCTGTCAACCCATGTGCCTCTGTCTGCTTTTACAACTACCACTTATCAACTGCTATTTACCAGAACATCCGTTGAGGCCTTCATCCGTTGATGGCTTCATCCGTTGATGTGTTAGCAGTTGAAGCTCTATCCGTTGAAGCTTTGGAGACATCCGTTGAAGCTTTGTTTCTCATCCGTTGAAGGTCTTTAAGATATCCGTTGATACCACTTCATTTATACAAAATTACAAGGCATGAAATATTTACAATTGGCCTTCCTATTTGCATATCTTCTAGTAGTCAACATGACTTATATTTTCTCTCAACTTCTAAGAATTATATCTTAAATACAGAGACTGAAATGTGCTACAACACTAGACTTATTTCTAAGTAAAGCTGCACCATCAACGGATAGCCAAAGTGGTCTTATCCGTTGAGGCTACAAACACTAAACTTCTACTTAAGTGTTTTGTTAAACATATCATCAAACTAATGCACATATATTCCTAACAATCTCCCCCTATTTATGTTTATAAGAATTGTAGACATAAATTCAGGGTTAACTTGATGATAACAAAACACTTAACAAATATATGAATTGAAACTAAGTAGAAATTTAAAAGTGCTGCAAAAGTGTATGTACTAGGAGGTAATTGAAGATTTACAGAATTTCCAAGGGTGCTCCTCTAGTCTGAGCAAATCATCTTTTTCTTCTTTGTTCCCTTGTTTTCTTTCCTAGCCCTTTGTCATTTTCCTCAATTTGGAGTTGGAGTTGTCTGTAGAATTCAGCTTCATCTTCATCACTGATATCCAACTTAGATTGCATTTCCTTGAGAGTTTCATTTCTGGCAATCTTGAGTTGGTCTTCAAGTCTGAAAAATCTTCTGACTCCTTTATCATCTCTAAATTCCATCAACCAATGAGGTGATTTGTGGATTGTAATTCCCCTTTCTTGAATGAGTAAAGTTCTGGGCAAAGCATTGGGCTCCCTCCAAGTTTTTCTTATGTTGGCAATCTTGTTGAGAATTTCAGTCTTGGCAGTCCTGGTAAAGCCAGAATTCTTTTGTATGGCTGAAAAGACTCTGATCAAGGTAGAGTAGCCTTCATTCAGAATCCTGTAGAGAGGCCATGTTCTTTCCCCAGCTCCTTTGTATCTGAACACCAATCTCTCTGGTAGCTGTCTGTAGGCAGCTATTCCCCTTACATCCTCCAGCTCATCCAGATAGAGTTCAATGTCTGAAATTTCTTTTATGTCACAGATGTGAACATAATCATCTTTAGAAATGGGTGGCTTAGGCTTAGGTTTTTGTTTTTGAGTGAATTTCTTAGAGGTTAGGGGAGGTGTAGATTTGGATTTTCTTTTCTGTTTCTTTGGTAGTGGAAGAGTGGTTAAAAAGGTAGGCAATTTGATGGTGTCCCAATCAATAGGTTCCTCTTTTGGGATGATTAGTTCACCATGGATGTTTATAGTGGGATCAGCAACACAAGGTTTAGGTATGGAAGGTAGTGATTTAGATATTGATTTAGTTTCTTCAGTGTTATCTTCACTCCTTCTATGTGCCTTGGCCTTTCTTCTGTTTCCCTTCTGCCATTCCTCTCTTTCCTCCATACTCTCACCAAATATACTCCCAAAAACCTCATCTAGGTTTGCAATCTTGTCTTCACCCCTGACTTCAATTCCTTTCTCTCCTACAACTTGACTTGACTTTAGCTGTTGTTCAAGCTTTGCTTGTGCTCTTTTGTCAGCCTTGAGTTTTTCAGCTTCTTTCTTCAACCTTTTGGTTTCTTCCCTCTTGGCCTTTGGAAATTTGGGATGTCCTTGCATCACACAGATACTCTTTCCCTCTCTAAAGATAATGGCCATTTTCATTCTTTCAACTATGTCCTTGGTCTCCTTGTGCTTTTTGATGTTAGCACCCAAAACTTTGTCTTCATCAGGCTTTGGAAGAGGAAAGTCCACTTCTTTCATCTGAGCAAAGTCTAGGGGGTTCTTTGTGGAGTCCTTGTTGGATCTAGTGTTGGGCTTGAGAACTATAGGTTTTAGATTCTTGAAAGAAGTCTCTCCAACCTTATTCCTCCTTTCTGGCTTGTGCTCCATAATGATTGGTTCAATCTTTGTGCTATGTTTCACAGATATTGATTTATCTTGTGTTGAGCCAAACACTTGTTGCACCCTTTCATCAATTCTCCTCCTTTGCTCTTTCACTTGAATTTCAGCTGCTGCTAGCTGGATTAGGTCAATTCCATCAGGCTTTCCTTTGATTTGCATAATTGGAGAAGTAGTGATGGCAGGAACTAGCACTTTAGATATCTGGATTTTTGTAGATGGCTCTCCTTCCCCTTCCCTTTTTCTCTCCCCCTTTTTGTTATCATCAAGGAGAGGGGTCAAGCCTTGTGCCTTTGCCAGCTACATAAGTAGACTTGTTTGAGATTGTTGGTTGTGAAGAATGCTGGCCACAGAATTTTCAATAACTTGGACTCTGTCTTCTAACTTAGCCAGCCTTTTTTCAGTATTTGAATCCTTTTTCAATCTCAACAATAAGTCCTTCATTGTACCATAGGGCATGATTGAATCCAATTTTTCAGAATTGTAGGATTTCAAGTCAGCAATATCCTTCTTGAGTTCATCCACACTCTGATTCTGGCTTACTTGCTGCAACTTCATGAGATGCAGTGAATCCAGGTGAGCTGTAAGGATTGCCTTGGTACCAGCATGTGAAGTTTTCTGAATGGCCTGTTGGATAGTACTGATTTGTTTGACTAAGGAGACATTGAATTGCCCTGGTGTAGACTCCTTTGTCAAGGCCCATTCAGGTAAATTTGGAATAGAACTAGGGCTTTCATCTCCCCCTAAGTTCATGCTTCCATCAAAAGAAACAGAGTCATCATCATCAGAATTTACTCCAAATTCCTCAGATGACTCACCAGCTGTAGAAGGCATCTTGTTAATAGCAGCTTTATCCCTTTGAAGAGATTCTGTTGTATGTACTAGATGTAGTGTCTTTTCTGCCTCCTCATTGCCCTGAGCAGCCAACAACTGATAGGCTGACACAGGATGAGTAAAAATGTCAGCATCCAAGGAAATGTTATCAATTACAGCTTTATAATGTTGCTGAAATTGTCTTTCCTTTTCAGCATCATCCACAATCATTGACTCATTAGCAATGGCTGGATCCACCCTTATATCTGCTGTACCTGCCTTTCTCTCTTTTTCTCTATATTCTTGCATCAGGGGCTCCCCCTGGCTCACACTCCTCACTTCCTCACCTTCACCTACTAAGGTGGTACTCCTCTCACTTACTTTTGCCATGCTGGAAGAAATAGCATGCATATTTGAGCTCTCAATCTCTCCTTTTGCCTGGGTGCAACCCAGCCTCTCACTCAAATTGTCACTCTCTTCCCTCAGTCCTAAAAGTGATTGTACAGTAATCATGTCTTCTACACTTGGAATTGTTTCAGTTGTGTGTGTAGAGACTATCAACGGATATGAAATAGCCGTTGAAGGTGACACTGATGGTATCAACGGATAACTGCTATTAAGCTTATCCGTTGAAGAACAACCACTTGTCAACGGATGAGTGATATCCGTTGAAGAAGGAAAAGAAGTAGAAATTGAAAGTGATATAACTGTTGAATCTGTGTGGATTGATTTGAGTTTTGGTGACACAGATCCTTCAATTACATCTGAAAGAATTTGCGGGTGATCCAACAAATCATCTAAAAGATGATGATCACCTGTTTTTGAGTGGGGCTCCTCCCTGAGTTGTAAAGAGGGAGAATCAGGAATTGATGGGAATAACATATCCACATCCAGAGATGGTGATGAAGTGTGTGGTGATTGATGTGTGTTAATTGTGAGAGAATGGGGCTGTGACTCCACATTTGTTGGAGCCACATCAAACTGAGTTTGAGAAGGCATAGATACAGATGAATGTATCTGTGCAGTGTGTGCACCATGTATAGAAGATTTGGTTCTAGCCCTCTTTCTTCTAATAAAAGCTTTTGTTGGTAAGTGTTTGGATTCTGTGTCCCTCCCTCGTTTGTTCTGTGTTCCTGGTTGGGAACTATTTTCAATAGTTACATCCTTTTGGGAGAATGCAGCTAGGGATGTGCTAGTAACCTTTTTAACCACCATAACTTTTTGAGAAACTGTGGCTTGGCTAGCTTGGGAAACACTTATCTCTCCTTCCTTATCCTGGGGGTTTCTTTGATGTTCACCCCTCCCCTCACCACTCACACCCTGTTCACTCCCCTCAGGGTTAAGGGTAGGTGTTACAACTATTGTCTTTTGAGAAACAACAGAGGTGATTTTCTTTGTCTTTGATTTTGAAAGTTTAGTTTTGGTGACCTTGGTAGGAATCTGTTGGGGCATTGTCACAGATTCCATGGGCACACTAGAAGATAAAGAAATATAGGGGTTGGAAGAAGTAGGAGTTGTAGAAACAATTACCTCACTTACCTGAGGTGCATCCATGATTGGTAAATATACCAATGGTACACTGCTGTTGAGATCCATTCTCAATAAATCTGCAAGAACTCTTTTCTCTTGTGCCCAGCACTTGAGTTTGTTATTCTCATTGGTTATGACCAAACCTTCAGCAAAATGGTTAGCCAATAACATAAAGAATCTAGCATAATAGATGTTATTAGGTCTATTAGCTTTGTTACCTAATCTAGTACCCAATTCTAGCATAACATAATTGCTAAAGTTAAAATACCTATCAGAAACAAGCATATAGAGCATATTAACAAGAGATGAAGTTATGGCATCAAAATTACTAATTTTCCCAGAGAAAACCTTGATAAAGGCATCCCCAAGAAAACTCCATTCTTTCCTAAGGCCTTTTCTTTTAATACTCCCTAAACTAGCAGAGTTAAGAGAATAACCTATGGAATCTAACATGCTGGATACATCATTATCAGTGTGTGGTGTCATGGCATTGTTCTCAGGCAATTTAAAATATGCTAGTAAATCATCACAGTTAACACAGTGATTTTTACCTTTGAGAGTGAAAGAGATGGTCATATCTATGGAGTTGAACTCAGCAGTTGTCCAAATCTCCTCAACTACTTCACAGTAAATCGTTGGGGCTTCCAGCATTGCATAGCTAAGTTTACAGTTTTTGATGAAATCCATCATTTTGTGATAATCTGAGTGGGCTTCATTCTTTGCTACCAAAGCTATGAAATTGTTCTTCTCATAGATGAACCCAGATTGAGACATAATTTTTACTACAGGTGCCATTGTTGTAAGTAGAAGTTGCAGAGAATAACTTGAAGGATTTGCAGAGAGAAAATGGTAAAAGCTTTGAAATTTCAAGAAAGCGTAAAGTAAAAATGAAAAATCAGAAGGGCTTATATACTTTCTCAAATTAAAAAGTATAAATAAAAGATTAAACAATAAATATATGTTAGTGAATTTCAGCCGTTTAAGAATAAACTGTAAGTATTCTAAAAACTACCTTTAAAACAAATACATACAGCTGTATGTATGAGTATCAACGGTTAAGAAAATAGAATCAACGGCTGTGAAACACCTGAATCGACTGATGTGACATTTCAACGGATAAAGTAAACTGTCATCCGTTGAAAGGTACTTCAGTTTTATCCGTTGACGGATAAAAATTCCAGAAATGTATATGTCTTTCAACGGATAATGAACATCCGTTGACAGAACAATTTTGACTTTCAACGGATAGGAAATATCCGTTGATGGAATAATCTTTGTTAAGAAGTCAAATTTGTTCTAGCAACTAATACATTTCAGGCTTCAATTCAAATTGCAATAAGGACATAAATTTTATGAGTAATTAAGCATACCTAGCTCACTTACCAATCTTGTAAATGTTGATTCATCAAGTGGCTTGGTAAATATGTCTGCAATTTGTTGTTCACTTGGAACAAAATGTAGTTCCACTGTACCATTCATGACATGCTCTCTGATAAAGTGGTACTTGATATCAATGTGCTTGGTCCTCGAGTGCTGCACAGGATTCTCTGTTATGGCTATGGCACTTGTGTTGTCACAAAAGATAGGAATTATATTAACATGAAGTCCATAATCAAGGAGTTGATTCCTCATCCATAACACTTGAGAGCAGCAACTTCCAGCAGCAATGTATTCAGCCTCAGCTGTAGAAGTATAGACTGAATTTTGCTTTTTGCTAAACCATGATACAAGCTTGTTTCCCAGGAATTGGCAGGAGCCTGTTGTACTTTTCCTGTCTATTTTACAACCTGCATAGTTTGCATCTGAATAACCAATTAGATCAAAGCCAGATTCTCTAGGATACCAAATACCTAAATTTGGTGTACCTTTGAGATATCTGAAAATCCTCTTGATAGCAATTAAGTGAGACTCCCTAGGATCAGCTTGAAATCTAGCACACAGACATGTAGCAAACATTATATCTGGTCTACTGGCAGTTAAATATAAAAGTGAACCAACCATGCCTCTATAACTTGTAATGTCCACAGACCTTTCAGTCTTATTCAATTCAAGTTTGGTGGCAGTGGCCATGGGAGTTTTTGCAGATAAACATTCCATTAAGTCAAACCTTTTTAGAAGATCATGAATATATTTAGTTTGACTAATGAAAATTCCATCACTAACTTGTTTAACTTGTAAACCAAGAAAATAGGTTAGTTCTCCCATCAGGCTCATTTCATACTTACTTTGCATTAGCTTAGCAAACTTTTTGCAAAGTTTATTATCTTTAGAACCAAATATTATGTCATCTACATAAATTTGAACAAGTATACTAGAGCCATTAACATTCCTAAAGAAGAGAGTTTTATCAACAGTACCTCTAGTGAAGTGATTCTCCAAAAGGAATTTTGATAGGGTTTCATACCAGGCTCTAGGTGCTTGCTTCAGTCCATAGAGTGCTTTCAACAGATAATACACATAGTCTGGAAAATTTGGATCTTCAAACCCTGGAGGTTGACTTACATAGACTTCTTCCTCCAATTTCTCATTTAGAAATGCACTCTTGACATCCATTTGATAGACTTTGAAATTGGCATGGGCTGCATAGGCTAGAAAAATTCTGATGGCTTCAAGTCTTGCAACAGGAGCATATGTTTCATCAAAATCTATTCCCTCTTGTTGAGAATAGCCTTTAGCAACCAATCTGGCTTTATTCCTTATGACAATGCCATTTTCATCCATCTTGTTTCTGAATACCCATTTTGTGTCAATAGGACTCTTGTTCTTTG